>NC_133224.1:15654153-15699153 GCF_040436345.1 Pagrus major
ATCACGACACTACAGCAACTTGCTGTGTCCGAGACCGTGCAAGCGGTTTCCAACGAAAGACTCTGACAAGCCCCCAGCGCTCGCTAGCGGTACCATCCCGCTGGGCATTGAGCCAAGATCTGCACCGGATCGGTACGGGACCAGCTGCCCTCTTCCTAAGACAAAGGACCGAGGTGCCCAACCGACTGATACCGGACGAGCTGACCCTCGGCCATTGGACCGGGACTGCCAGCTAGAGCCGCAAATCACCCGAGGGAATCCGCTGCCGCGGACTCCGCAGCTCTGCTGAGAAAGTAGGCTCTCCATCACTCACAACAGCTGGATTCACACATGATACATGAGATGGTGTATATGGCTCTGATTAATATCTTTTAGCTTAAGAGAAATTCGTTTAGGGTCTCGTTAGTATTAAAATTACTCACGTAATCTTTAAATGCTTCAACCTAAATCGTAATCTCACCATCAGCCCATATTCCACTAATAACCCATTACTTAGTTATTTCACTTTTCCTGTTACCTGTTGTTATTCATTTAAATTGCCATTTCATTTATTTAACCTGAATTATTTAGTCAATAAACATATTTAACCGTATGTCGTTGTCTGTGCAGGTTTGTTTTTAATGTGGAGAACCGATGGATATGTGTAGAATTCACTACTTCATTTATGAGATTGAATAAATTGATCTGAAATTGATTAAAATTGATACAAGTTAAACTTGTCCAGTCGAATTTGATTAATTACCTCCGGTTTATTCAAATGGACAAAATAACGGAGGTGGTGCCCCATTAACGAGTGTTTTATTAATCGCCAGTGATTAATAAATTACATTTATTATTAGTGTATCTCCTACACTTACTATTTAAACAAACAAAAGAAAAGCTTGTTGATCTCCACCCAAGGCTTTTCCAAACGGACATGTGGTTGGTTAGAAGAGGAGGAGGATGAGGAAGTGCTGTCTCTTCTTGACAGCCGCCATCTTGGCTCCTTATATATTGGGTGTCATCAGCTGCAGCCAATCACAGGTTAGGATCGGATCTCTCTACACCAATCACCTCTTGGGGATGGCACACTCCTATTTGCATATAAAATCAAAACACACACACACAGCAAAACACACAGCAAACGACACAAACTATGACCACAGTCATAACACTCTTCTTTAGGCCAAAGTAGCGTACAACACAGTCAATTCAGCCTACAGTCATTTAGACAAAAAAGTGTAATAGTTGTCTAATGGTTCAATGATTGATATAATGATACCTTGAAGAACCATCTCCTTCAATATAGCATTCTCTGCTTACGTAACCATTCAAAAAGGTTTGTTCCACCTGGTGTCAACTGTCAAAGTGTTATTATGTCACTTTCAATGTCAAATTGACAGAGGCTATGTCAAGTGACATGGTTGTCAGTTGATATACTGATATGTTAGGACACTTTCAGCAGTACACTGGTTGTAACTAAGGGATTAAGCATGTATAAGTTGTGCTTATGCATTAACTTTTAGTCAAGTTAACTTGTGTAGATGGGTGCATGTTTCTGAAACAAGGTTTCACTGCCAACTAACAACTTTCTAGCATTTGTAGTGCGGTATACATGATGAAATGGTGACAAAACTGTTAAAACAAAAGTATGAGCTCTGTTTAAACAAGTTACACTTTAAAACTAGAGTTGACTTGTTTAAATGTTTAAAGTTTCTACTTTAACAGTTTTATTGCTGTGAACACATTCCACCAAGAACATTCCAAACTATTTTATCATTTATACAACACAACAAATGCGAGAAAGTCTTTTGTCAGTTGGCAATGAAAGTTAACACATAAGCTAAAACAGGCTGAATCTCACCCTATTCATAGTTGAACAACTAACAAATTATTTTGAAATGCTGTAAATTAAAGAGGACAATCTGCAATTAAAGCCATAGTAACTCTATCTTACTACTAACAAAGATGACAGTGCCTCTGTAGTGAGGCCACCCTCCTCGTTGTTTCTTCCCATGGCGCCATTCAATAACAGCTGAGTAGTTTTTATCTTGCTGAGCTTCCCAAAATCCTCCCCTTCACTCCACTGCACCACGGCAAACTTCCTCTTCATGTGTCCTGAAGAGATCAAATAAATCAAATCTTTGCTAAGCTTAGCAATCAATAAATAGAGTAGACAGAAAATATGACTAAGCTAAACATCCTTTTTTGGACAAAAACCACTTCAGGTATCTGCAGGTTTAGGCCAGTTAGATTTAGGATTTTTTTGATGCCGCTCAGAATGAAATTTAAGACAAATGTCACATATATCGTGATATACAATTCTGTTGTCTAAATTGATAACACCAAGCACATATTAACCCAAATTTCTTCCTAAATTTGATCCGAAATATTTGAAGGAATATAATTGAAAATTGCATTTTTGGTTTTATATCACACTTTACATTACCACGCAAGTCTTGATTACAAATAGATGAGCACATATTGTGATGTACAGTATATCGCTATTGAGAAAAAGTCCTGATGATTATTGTGATTTTTACTTACAACCAACCAGAGAGGGTCAGGTGGGTCTGGTGTTTGCTATAAACAGACAGTAGAGAGATGCAGGAAGCACATCACTGGCTACAAGATGTTTTTGATCATGGTTATTTTGGCCAAAGGCTGTGCAACCAAATATAGTACATATATAATATAAATAATTATTCTATTTACTGATTTAAAGGGATACATTTAAAGTTTAGAATCAAAAACAAATATTCTGTAATATTGCAGCAAATAGAATAATATTATGTATTATATGCTCAAAACGTTAAGCCTACCCATTGTAATCTATTCATTCCCCATGTTTCTGTCTTGTAAATTGATAATTCCATGGGAAAAATGGATCTAGTTAACAGCTGTGCAGTCCTGATCACCTGCTACCTTACCCATGTTTATAAACAAACACATGTGGCTATGCTTTATACATCTCACAATGCTCTAGTGACAAAACTTAACTTGCATGCAGGCTATATGACTCACCTGTAGCTAGACGAGAGACCCCCTACCAGCCGCTCTATTTTGTTTCTCATCAGATCTGCATTGATCTAAGAAATTATCATTTTCGCTCTTCAATGACGGAATTCTTTAATCCCTGTAGTCTAACGTTAATTACTAGGCTACATGAGTTAACGTATCTGTCCCTGCAAACATAATATGAGGGTTGCGGGTTCCACTTGTGTTATTGGCCTATCATAGAAATCGTATTAAAGCTAATTTATGTTAATGTTACGTTACCTTCTAAAAATGCGCCACTTTGGGTAACGTTAGCTAAAAATGACTGTTAAGCTAGCTAGCTAAGTGAACGCTGAAAATGAATTAACTTTAGCCAGACAGAAAATCAATTGTTACATGAATAAATGTATGTCAAATTTAAGCTAAAACATTGAAATACATATGTTAATTCACTTACCTCTAAATTCACCCAACTGTATGATAGCAAAATCTGGTGGCCGCCATTCGTCTTCATTGAAATTCATTCATTGATTCACGTTAGATAGCGTTGCTTCCCCAGTCGAGTTGACTTACATTAGCTACCCTACAAGACAGTAACGGTAATAGCTATGTCGAAAAGAAAACACAACGTTACTCCCAACACGAAAGAAAAAGATTGGTTGAGAGAAAATGTTCCTAGATGTACTTTGACAAGATGGAAAAAAAGGTTTGTGCTACATCTGTTTCTTAATGCAGGTTATAATTACAGTGATTCTTTCCTAGTTACTTTCGACTGTTTCCTTAGGAAAATCAACAGAACTTTGACTGACACTGAAAAACACACTGACAGCTAGCGAAAGCTGTGTTTGTCTCCAACACAGTCTCCAAACTCTTGGACACTGTTCGCATAGTCTGTCTCCAGTCTGCACGTTTCCAGACTTTTCACTGTGACAACCAAGCTCCTTCGTAATATTATTAACATTAAACTCGCTCCAAACGCTGTTGCATAGCGGACCGAAGCGGAGCTAACTAGTTAGCCAATTTCAAACTGACTTCACATTACTCTTAAGCAACTGTAAATACTATCAAAACGTGGCGACACTTACCTGTGGCTCAGGTGCAGTTGCTGGGTCCCGTATGGTTGGGACTGATACTTTTACCAGGGTCAGTGTCGAGGCAAAGCCAGCTTTGTACTGACCCTCGTTACTGAAGCAGTCCGATGTGAAGTGGTTAGCACACACAGACAAACTTACAGGAACCGTAGCTGGCACGTTGTCTTTAAAAATGAAACGCAACCACTGTCTCTTCTGTTCTGTAACATATTGTGTTCGTAAGCACCAGTGATGATAACTGCGCCTGCAGTAGCTGTGTGACGTCATGACTCATGTATGCTCGCAGCACAGAAGTAAAACAACACAGTTCAGCTCTATGTTCGTGTGCGGTTCTTTCAGCAATACATTACAT
Source organism: Pagrus major (assembly GCF_040436345.1). Taxonomy (NCBI): domain Eukaryota; kingdom Metazoa; phylum Chordata; class Actinopteri; order Spariformes; family Sparidae; genus Pagrus; species Pagrus major. The sequence continues at coordinate 15,658,573 of NC_133224.1, forward strand.
GGTGTCAGAAGTCTGAAGTGCAGAAAATAAACATTTGTGATGGCGTCCTCACAGTTTGAGCACCCGAGGATCGACTGGGATGCTGCCGACTTATACCAAGTTTACCGAGTTTGAAAGATTCCGAAGTCATGTCACGTTCGTCTTTGATGGTCCGCTCTCGGAGCTAGCAGCTAAACAACAAGCCGGCTGGCTAGGTACGTGGCTTGGGGAGCAGGGCAGGGAAGTGTACAAGACATTCACCTGGGCTGTGGGTGAAAAAGAGGATCCCTCTAAAGTGCTGGATAAGTTTGCAAGCTACATCAGACCAAGAAAGAATAAAAGGATTGCAAGACATCACTTCAAGCAGAGGAAAAAAGGTCAGACTGAAAGTTTTGACAACTTTTTGAAGGATTTGAGACTCATCAGAATCAGAATCAGAAATCAGAATCAGAAACAGATTTATTGCCAAGAAGAATTTTACACCAACAAGGAATTTGTCTAGGTGAATAAGGTGCATACATTGAAGACAATAAACAATAAACAAACAGTGACTATAATAAATATAAAAAAGAAAAAATATTTTTAAAAAATTATGAAAAATAAAAGATGTACAAATTCTGCATTAATGTAATGCAAAGATTTCAAGGGCGGTGATGGGTTTGAGTGCCAGAGTGCAAGAGTCAGTGTCAGTGTCAGTGGGGGTGGGGGTCCCGGGACTTGTTGAGGATCCCAACTGCAAAGGGGAAGAAACTGTTCATATGGCGGGAGGTTTTGGTCCTGATGGACCGCAGCCTCCTGCCAGAGGGGAGGGTGTCAAAAAGGAAAAAAAAATGGACTGTGAATATCCTGATCCGGATGATATATTAATTGATGCAATCATTGCAGGTGTGAGAGAAAAAAGAGTGCAAGAAAGGCTGCTGGATAGAGGTGAGGAGCTGACACTGCCGAAAGCTATTGAAATTTCCCAGCAGTTTGAAATGTCACAAATGAAAATTTTCAAAGAAGCAAAGGTGTCTGTAGTGACTGTGAGACCCAAACATGCAACACCTAATAAGTATATGCACAAAGGACAGACAAAACCCACGCACCAGAAACAAACACCAGATAACAGGCAGAGGAGCTGCACAAGCTGTGGGAAAGATCCAGAGCATAAATGGAGCAAAGGAAAATGCCCAGCAAAGGGATCAGTGTGTTCATACTGCCACAAACCAAATCACTGGGTAGCTGTATGTCGCAAGCGTGCTGTCAGCACAGTGAATATTGAACCAGACCAGGATTCTTCAGAGGAGCAGATACTGAACATCAACCTTACACAAGATGAGAGATCTGGGGATGATAAATGGACAGTAAACTTGGATATCCTGTCACAGGAAGTATTGTTTAGGATTGACACGGGCGCCAAGTGCAACACCCTAACTCTGGACAGGTACCAGTTGCTCATGCATGAAGGTGAGCTGAAACATTCCAATACTGTCCTACGCTCATACTCAAATCACAAGCTAAAGCCTGTTGCTGCAGTTGATCTTCTGCTAAAGTACAAAAAGTGTGAAGTGAGTGCAGAGTTTGAAATCATGGACATTGCTCAGGACAATGTGCTCAGTTGTGCTACAGTGGAGGCTCTGGGCCTGATTGCTCGTCTTCATTCAGTGCAAAAGACTGTTGAAAGAGACAAAATGTACAGCGTTAATGCCTTTACTCCAACACAGAGTGTATCTACAGGTCTGAATGAGTTTCCAGAGCTGACACGCACCACCGGAACCTTGCCAGGTACATACGCCATCAAGATCGATCTGGACGCCAGGGGTGTGGTCCATCCTGTCCGCCGCCAACCCGCCGCACTTAAAGCAAAGATTATAGAGAGGCTGCGTGAGATGGTGGAAGACGGCTACATTACAAAAGTTGGTCAACCTACTGAGTGGGTGAGTTCAATGGTAGCTGTAGTACGTAATGGCAAGATAAGAATCTGCATTGATCCAAGTGACTTAAAAAAGGTCATAAAGAGAGAGCACCACCCGATGCGCACCATAGAAGAGGTTGTGTCAACAATGCCTGGTGCTAAAGTGTTTTCAGTTCTGGATGCCAAATCAGGATTTCTCCAGATAAAACTGGATGAGGCTTCATCCCACCTCATGACCTTCAACACACCAATCGGGAGGTACCGATGGCTGAGGCTCCCATTTGGACTTAAATGCGCCCCTGAAATCTTTCAACGCATCATAGATGAGTCATAAGTGTCATGGATGACATCCTAGTGGCAGCCCCCTCAGTGGAGGAGCATGACACAATATTGCGCAAAGTAGTTGAGAGCCAACCAACGGTGCCATATGTGGGTCATCTGATAACTGCTGATGGGCTCAAGCCAGACCCAGCTAAAATTAAAGCAGTGCAGCACATGTCGCAACCAACTGACAAACAAGGTGCTCGCCGTTTTCTGGGCTTCGTCACCTACCTCTCAAAGTTCATACCGAACCTCAGTGAAGTGGACGCTCCACTACGTCAACTTCTAAAGAGTGATGTGGAGTTCGCGTGGCAACCACCGCAGCAGAAAGCCTTCGCCAGACTCAAGGAGTTGTGCATGGATCCACCAGTGCTACAGTTTTTCGACCCCGCAAAACCCATGGAAATATTCTGTGATGCCAGCAGTAATGGATTAGGAGCTGTTCTCCTGCAGAATGGGCAGCCCATAGCCTTCTCGTCCAGGTCACTGACTGATGCAGAAACGCGCTATGCGCAAATTGAAAAAGAGATGCTCTCTATTGTCCATGCCTGTGCAAAGTTTCACAACTACATATTCAGCACGCATATCACAGTTTTCAACGACCACAAACCTCTCGAAGACATCTACAAAAAAATCACTTCTGTCCACTCCAATGCGCATCCAGAGGATGCGTCTTCGTCTGCAGTGGTACGACCTGACAGTTAAGTACAGGAGAGGAAAAGACATGGAGTTGCCCGACATGCTGTCCAGAGCACAGCTTTCAGAGTGCACGCCAGAGATCGATGGAGTAGAATGTGTCTCCATGCTCAGCTTTGTCTCAGTCAGCGACCAAAAATACACAGAACTGAAGGAGTGCACATAAGAGGAGCTAAGCCTTCTCCTACAGACAATTCAAAGTGGCTGGCCTGAATGCAGATGAGATGCACCCGTGCCTGTACAGCCGTACTGGGACTCAAGAAGTCAACTGGCTTCGTCTGATGGACTCATTTACAAAGGATTACGCATTGTGGTTCCCCCCACCATGCGGGAGCGTATGCTGAAACTCATTCACCAGTCTCATCTGGGATGGTGAAAAGCAAACAGTGAGCACGTGAAGTGCTTTACTGGCCAGGCATGAGTGCAGAAATTAAGGAGGCGGTCAGAAATTGCAGCAAGTGTGCTGACTTTCAAAACAAACTGCCCAGACATCCCCTGAAACCGACAGAGCTGCCATTTGAAGAGGTGGCATCAGATCTGTTTGAGTTTGATGGAAAACAGTACATTCTGCTTTTGGATTACTACTCAAAGTTCATTGAAGTGGATGAGCTAAAGGACATGAGAAGCCACACCGTCATAGAGACTCTTAAAGCTCAGTTTTCTAGACATGGTATCCCATCCTTGCTCCGGTCAGATAATGGCCGTCAGTACTCCTTAGAGGAGCTCAAAGACTTCTGTGAAAGCTATGGAATAGCACACAAAACATCTTCACCACACACGCCGCACTCAGATGGTGAAGCAGAGCGCGCAGTGCAAACAGTGAAGAAACTTTGGAGTAAAGCAACAGACAAACACCTTGCACTGATGGACTACAGAACTACTCCACATGAGTCAGTAGGTCTGTCACCTGCACAGCTGTTAATGGGCAAGAGACCTCACAATAAGCTACCAGCTGCCATACAGTGCTCCTCAGTCCTACGTGGTGGAGTGTGGAGGCAAGCAGTACTGCCACAACAGCCAACATCTGCACAGAAGCACAGCGGCAGCTAACAGTTCCCACCACTACGTGTGCGATGAACAATGGACTGAACCCCCAAGTCTGCCTGAGAAGGAGACACATCCTTCCTGCCCCCCTGAACTGCCCCACTCACCCCCCAAAGTGCCTGTGGGCCCCACTCAAGCTCAGCCACAGCGCACCACTAGGCTGGGTAGAGTTGTGAAGCCCCTGGATAGACTGACCCTGTAGCTGACTAAAGCTTGACAAGTTATGTTCATACTGAGAAAGTAAGAGCAAGTGAACTTTCCTCCTGGTTATGTGAAAAAAAAAAAGATACAAGAAGTAATTGTATTTCAGTTCTGTTTATTTCTTCCTTGTTATTTTTCTTAAAAGCTGATATTACTGCATATACTGAACAATGCATGTTTAATGTCCGAGTTACAGAATTTCAGGTAACAAATGAGCAGTACTGAGTTGGTTTGAAGTTGAGTGAAATGCAGTAAAGTTTGTTTAATGTGTCTATTTTTTCTAAGGAGGGGAGATGTAACATATTGTGTTCATAAGCACCAGTGTTGATAACTGTGCCTGCAGTAGCCGTGTGACGTCATGACTTATGTATGCTCGCAGCACGGAAGTACAACACAGTTCAGCTCTATGCTCCTGTGTGGTTCTTTCAGCAATACATTACATGTTATTTTGTAGCTGGGACAGAATATAAGCACTTATGTTGATTTTCACAACCAACAACAGAACACTTCTCGTTGCGCTTCGATATGGTGCTTTCGATAGCGTAATGGCAGATCTCCGAGACGGTAATGCTGTACCTGGTGGGTGGACACTGTGGGTGGGAATATTCAAATGATCAGTCAATGACGTCGGTGACCGATGCCGAATTTGACTCGGTCATCTGGAAACTGCAGGCAAGACACCGTCAGAAAATCTGTATCTCACTCAAAAAAGCACAGATGTTTTTTTTCAAAGTTTTTATGCATGTGGCAGCACCATAGACCCAAAATAACACCCCAAATCCCAGAAAAAGTGAGTTTTTCATAATATGGGACAGATGGATTTTTACACATTAAGTTGTATGAAATGCATGCCAGTAGTATAGTGGATGCAAAGGTGTTACGTGTTCACGTTTTCTTACCAAAAAAATAGTACAGGAGATATGAGGGGGTCACAAAACCAACAATTTCATGCTCCCCTCATGATGGGGTCACCATACCAACAAGTTTTGCTCTACAAAGTAACATGCGTGTGTTATGTTACACTATTTTATCAACAAACATCATCGCATATGTCAGACCCTTGGTTTCATGTCCCCCTCATGTCTCCTGTGCTATTTTTCTGGTAAGAAACGGGCGATAACTCGGAGCAGGAGATTAGTTAAACAATGTGACACCTTTGCATCCACTGTCTGTATTTCATACAACTTACTGTCCAAAAATCCAAACTATCCCTTTAACATTGTGCCCATTTCACATCTTTTACTTCCACCTTCCATTGGTGTTAAAAGAACAACACGGGCAGCAACATACAATGAATTAGAGCATGACACTCGATTCTGATTGTTCAATCACCAAAATTCTGCGGTGGTTATTTCTGGACAGATGACCGATGCAAATATTAATCACTGCTGCTCCATTGCTAGGGAAGCTATAGCATAGCAACCACAGCCCAAGACTGGGGAACAATCAGTTTACATTAGTATCATTAACATTAGTTATCAATATATTATCCCATACACATACATGTTCAAACATGTGATCTACAAACCTTACTGCACTTGTGAGTGGAGCATGTGTGATTCTTATCTTTTCGGATTTATCACGTTTCTGTATTTAATCTGTTTCCTTAATTTAGGTGAATTCAGACTTCATCATGAATGCTATGTCTCCCTCATTCAGTGAGGAAGGCACGACAAGAAGGCATCGGGAGATGAAAATAATAAACTTCCTGCAGGATTTCTTTCAAAAGCTGGAAGACAGAGGTAACAAGCTGGATAGAAACATTTTCTTTGATGATATTTGTCTGTCAATAAGTATTTTTATTGTTTTCCCACTAGTTCTAGGATTATACACTTAATAATAATAGTATAATTCAGTCAGACTTCTTAAGCAGTTTGCATACTTGAGAATTTCTCAGTTTGGTAAACCTTCCTTCTTTATGATGAAGGGCACTGTGCCAATGGCAATGTTTTAATTTATATCTTTGTATTTATATATATGAGAAGAGGAGGAGAGCAAAGAAAACGATGAAGAAGAGGGGATCTCCTGCCAGGAAAGCCACCTGTCAGCTGTGCCTGGAACAACAGGCAGGGGGGAGCTTTTAACTGTGAGGAGTTTCTTACAGTGGGTGACGGGACAAGAACATCTGCCACTGATAGAAACCAAAAGTGAGACGTTCAAAATTTCAATCAGCTTTACCCATGACTGTCAAACCCACTACGGGGAACACAGCCTTTGCTTCACCACAGAAAACGTTTGTGCAACAGGGCTTACATTTCCCACACAGCACATTGAAACCTTTGAGGATTTTGAGAAAAACCTCACAACAGCCATCCATTTTGGATTTGACTTCAGTAGGCACTAAAATAGCCTATCAGCCTCTTTTACTTGAGGTGTGTTTTACCTCAGAGGAGGACACGAGTTCTCACGAGTTTTCCATCATGGCTCATTTTTTGGATTTCTTCTTCATTGAATTTTTAATCCAGATCTGCTTTCAATGTTTCACAACTGTTTTTACTAAAACCCCAAAATTTGCTAATGTTTGGTTTGTTGGCTGCAACAGCGCTGAGGACAGGAGACGGCACTTGACAGTTAAACACTCAAAACATTCTGATTAAGACCAAAAAGGCATTTAATTCAGTTTCATTGTATCTCATTAATATCCAAATGACAAACATTTTCAACAGATTTCCAAGGTGGAGGGGGTATGGAAAACACTGCTACAGCAGTAAGGGAGCAGCATCGTAACGTTAAGCTATGGCAGTCAGCGGTCAGTTTGCAGACAAAGCAGCAACCACATACTCTCGACACAGGCGGTAAAGATTTCGGCTGTCAGTGTCTCCATTTTCATGGAGCAGCATCTGCATCTCCTCTAGCTGCCGATCATTCAGTGGACAGTCAATTTCAGGGACCACTACCGCACCATCTACATCCTCTCCGAAGTCTGTGGCTACATCCCAGTCAATGGTCTGTCGTCCGTAGTCTGGTTCCTGAATATCCTGGAAATTGTAGAAGACAGAGTAACACACCATGTCTCATTCCATATCTACAGCAACACATGCAATGAGTTATCCTAAATGTTTTGGCTTTAGTGGCAGTTTTGTATAAAGTAACAAAAAAGCATACTTGAACAAATTGAGATATCAAGTTTCTGACAGTCACATAAGCAAAAATTACTTGAGTAAAAGTTTTGTAATGTTGGCTATTAAAAGTACCTAGTGCAAAACTAATTTTCTGGGAATAAACGTTATAGTTTAAGGTAAAGTTAAATGATACAAAACACTTTTGTTACTAATCTGATGGCTGATGAATGAAATTATTTTAAAGATGTGCTAGGCTGGCTAATTGATATAGAAGGTTGATGAGACTTAAAATTATGAGAATTAATAGAAAAACATAGATTCACAATCATTATTATGATTTAAATGTTAAAAAAAATAGGTCAAAGTCATACTTATAAGATAATTAAGTCCATGTTATAACTTTATTTGAACATGTACAGTAACCCCAAATTATGAGAAAAGGTTACAAATTGGAAGCAAAAACTACATATACGTATCTCACACTTTTGTCTTTTTATCTTATAACTCAATACTCATTACTTTAACTCTCAGAAATGGGCTTTAATAGATACAGCTTGTAATATGCAAACAATTTTTTTTAAATGAAACTGCATATTTTATCCCCAAAGTTGTAGTGGACTTGAAGTCATGAGGCAGAAAATTGAAATACTCCATTATAACGATGAAAAGTGCCTTGAGATGATATATGTTGTGATTTGGTGCCATATAAATAAAGCAAATGAAAATGCTGTACCCAAGTGAAGTACTTAAAGCAAATTTCTGTAACTTTTCACCTGAAAATAACGGTTAAGTAATTTAAAATAATTTGAATGGTACACTGGAGAATTGCAGTCATTTAAAAAGGAAAAGGTAACCTCAGGATTCTCCGGCTGGTCAACTGGTCTGAGCATCCTTCCTGCATGCCAGAGCTGTTCAGGAGTTTTGTTCCCTTCACTTCTGAGAGGGTGGTTGTTCCAGGCCTCGACAAAAGCCTCCAGGTCTGCCTTCAGTTTTGGAAAGAAGGTCATGTGCACAGCAAGAAGATCTTCTGTTGAGGACAGGGTAGTAGTAAATCACTACGTTTATAGGTGCACATCAAACACAGCCTATACAATTTAACATTAAGTACAGGGTTGCCTTTTGAAATTATTAATTAATCCATGATGGTTTTTCTAGTGTTTTTGTAACATTTTGATAATTCAAAAGTTAGAGATCTGCAATGAACCGTGATTCCATTAATGTTCATTACAGTAGCCCTGACATTTGTCAACCAATCTAATCCTGTTGAAACTTACCAATTTTACAAGGACTAGCATCATCTGTTTTTTACTCCAAATGACCCTTACCTTTGGAGGACACATTAAGAAGATGATCAGTTTCAAGGTTATGGAGATCACGGTAATATTTTGATGTGACACATCACGGCACAAGCGTTCAATCCTTCAAAGACAGAAATTAACATTATTTCAACCTCTTAATTGAAGCTTAAATATTACAGTGATGGGTGCGCTGTTCAGATTTAGCAGTGTGTTTTTGTTTTTTCACACCTTTTATTTACTCAGAGCTGGGATTTCCATTTTTATTGGTGCCATGTGTAATAAATTATGGCATATTTCATGTCAGAAACGACTTGTTTTTGGCTTTAGTGCAAGCATGGCATTATCATCTTATTTTGCTGTATCTTGCACTTCTGCTTATACCGGGGCTCAGTCAGGTCAGATGAGTGTTGATCATCAGGTCAATTCGGTCAGCACCAACTCGAGTTTGGACAGGTAACAGCCTGAGAATCTCAGACCAATCCCAACACCAGGACAGGCGTGCAGAATTTGAAAATACCTTTCATTGTGGACACTTTTTCCAGACAGGAAACTTCTTCGGCCAGTTCCACGGATGGTGAACATGTGTCGTGCAATTTCCACATTCTCCACGCCTTGATCACTTCTTAACCTGAGGTGCAAGCACAAAGATGATTAAAATGTGTAGCAATCTGTCAGTAAGGAATAATGCACAGAACTCTAGCGCACAAAACTTGCAAAGTGCGCCTGGATAAGCTTGCACCTGGTCTACAAAATTACAGCCCAAGAAGTGACAGAGTATAAGAAATTACATTACTAAACCTTTAACACTACAATCCCAGATTCCATGTTGAAATTCTGTCTAGTAATAGCCCACAACAAACATCCTGGTTTATCTGGAAACAGGAATCAAAGGCAGTGTGGACTGGGGCAACAAAATGAATGAAATCATGTTGACTCATCTGATATCTCCCCTCATTCACTCTCTACTTTGCTATCATCGTATGTGAACATGTTCTTCATGTCTTCAGTATGAGCAACATGGAAAACACCCTTGCATTTGATTGAAATTAATTTAATTTTAATTATTCATGCTTGGTACCAGTATTTAATGCTGAAGTTGTATTACAAACTGACTTATTTTAAATAGTCAAATATTAATATGGGGAAGCAAGCATTTTCTGACATGAGCAACAATGTGTTGCAGATATTATAGGAACTGGAAAGAATCCCAAGTGAGTCTCCTCGGTGCATTGATGCAGCAACTCTCCTCCACTGCACATGTATTCCAAGTGACTTCAGCCTCCCTTTCACCATGTGGTAGCCTGCTGCTGGCATTTCAGCTTTTATTTGTTGGACTGTCTCATCCAGCTCCTGGTCTGTAAAGTCTTGACCATACTGGCTGAAACACCCAGTAATTCTGCAATGCCTGAGCAATTCCTGTAAGGGCAGTACAAGTTCTGGGGAGATATTTACATGCCTTGACAGTGCTTCAAATAGATAGAGCTATTGTCGACATGTGAACAGCAGGAAGTCCAAGTCAAGAGGTGCTCTTGAGAGAGCTGACTCTAACTTTTTTTTGAGCCTCGAAATCATCTCATGTCTTAGGATGCCCTGTTGACATGGAAAGCAGAACTTTAAAGATCGCATTAAAAATTATGATCCTTATTCACATAAAACATTTCATACATATAAAAAAGACAGAAGTTCATATCAGACAACACATGCCCTGTAAACACACATATGTAATGGGGTTTCAGGGAGTTGTTTTTCGGCCAATTCACTATATATTATCTCGCTTAGAACATGGCTTACTAGTAAATAACAATAAATAATATTAGTATTTCCGACCGCTATGTTGGTTTTATTTAATGTTACATCATTAATTGTGATGGTTAGTTACCGTATTTCCTCAATAAATGACGGAAATGAAGACGACCACCATCCTCTGCTTCAGAGAGACAGACTGCACCACCGGACTGCAGGTCTCTGCTCCGTGTCGCGGCAAACCCATGGATCTAACGCTGACTTTTAACTACTGTATGATCATTTGTATGATGTTCATTGTAAAAGACATATAAAACAGTGCATGTTTTTATTTACAATTAATTATATATTCTAATCCATATTATTATTATTAGTAGTAGTAGTAGTAGTATCATTATTCTATTTTGTTGTTTCGAATCTTTATCATATAACTTTGTTGTCATAACTACAGATATAATGGGAGAAAGTTAACTGTCATAGAGAGTACACGAAAAGGAAGCAAGGAGTGTGCTTTGCTACATATATTTCAATATCTTGTGAGCTCCCCGCCAAAATGGCAACAAGGTATCGTTTGTTGTGTCTTCTGATGTTTTAGTGATAGTGACTGTAAAGTTATTGTATTGTTATTGTTATTGTATTGTTATGAATTTGTATATAGCTACATTTATTGATTTGTATATATTTTGTGTTCACGTAACAGCTCTTACGGTGTTGATGTTGGCAAGGACGATGGAACGATATATTAAAAGAGCTGAAAACTAACGGCGCCTCATCAATACTTGTAAAGCAAAAAAACATGAATTGACTGGGGATTGATACATAGTTAAAAGCCAGCGTTAGATCCATGGGTTTGCCACCACTATGACAGCTACTGAAACCATCGAAACGTAAACATACAGTTCCACCTGATGATAAAAAACGGCTTCCATTGTGTGAAGTTGGGAGAAAGGTGGATAGAGAAATACCAAGAGAGAACGAATGGAACCCTTCTGACTCAACATCACTAATAAGCAAGGTTGTTACTTACCGGTAAATCTTCAGGTGTCGCCATTACTGCTCTTCTTCTTCTTCTTCTTCTTCTTCTCCTTCTTCTTCTTCCAATTTGCCTCTGCTACCACTGAGCTTCCTGTCTGTGACGGAAGCTGTCATCAGCAGAAAACTGAAAAGGCACCCACGTGGGGGGCTGGAAAATGACCAATTATAAGAGGGCCGGGGTCAGCCTTGGTCTCAACCCCCAAAGTGTCAAAAGTCCTTGCTTCCAGTGAGCAGAGCTCCACAGCAGAGCACAGGGGAGAGAGAGAGCGAGCCAGCGCACGCAAAGCAGCTGCACAGTGTTGTTGTGCATGTCGCTGTCATTTTTTACTCGCTCGCACCTGCCTCTGCTTCACTCTGTTGCTGAATATGCGCGCAAAGATCAAACAAGTGCGCGTGGCAGTTGAAATCTGCGCGTGTGCAGATGTGTTATCGCTCGCGCGACTTTTGACTCAAATATAACGCCATAAGCCCGGTTCTTGTCCTCTGTCTTACGAGCTTAAGGTATACTGTTTAACAGTTATGTATAAGATACTATATTACTTATAGACTGCCATACCCAATATCATTCAAGTCCTGACATTTGTGGACATACTGCAACAGTTATGAATCTGAAAGGATAGCTTCACCAAAATGTGCACAGCTGGCACGGGTGTTTTTCGTGTTGTTTATTCATAACGTACCTGGTGTTTAAAGACCTTAAGGCTGATGTAACATCATGTTGAAACGATCGGTAACATTACAGCATTTACAGCAACTACTGTTAATTAGCTAACTATTCACCTTGTGAAGTGAATTCAGTTCAATTCAAAAGGCTTTACTGGCATGAACGTTTCAACAACAATGTTGCCAAAGCATCAAAATACAAGTTGTCCAAATATTTGGACAGTACACAATAACAGTAATATGAACATTAATACAACATTAAGATTGATATGTATTGTATACAGTATCCTATGCATGTATGTATATTTCAGTTGAACTTGTTAAGCTAAATGTTCTCTCCCTTTCTCTCACTAACTTTACAATATTATTGTAACAACTACTATCTCTCTGTCTCTGTCCCTACCCCATCTCTCCCCCTCTTTATCTTATGTTTTTGATGAATAATGGACTTGTGTTATTCTCAAGAAAGTAATGAAGATGCCAGCCAAAGAGAAGAGCAGAGAGCAGAACCTTTCACCTTGCCACAGGTTAGACAAAACTACAGTATACACATTTATGAAGTTAATTACATAATTTGGTACACAGTAAAATTGGTTGAGTAAATTTTACTCAAATTGAATAAAATTTTACTCTAAAAAAGACAACATTTGGTCCCAGTCTGAATGGAGTAAAATTTACTCTCATGGCAGAGTTAAACTTTCAGAGTTAAATTTACTCTATTTAGTGCAAATACTTTACATAATAATTCACTCCATTTAGTATAAAATAAAAACTCCTCTACCCTAGTATAGAACTGAATTTTACTCTTTACAGAAGTGAATTTTACTCAAAATAGAATTAAATTTTATTATAAATAGAACTGAATTTTATTCAAAATAGAATTAAATTTCTCCCACTGGTGGGTCAGGAAATTTTTATTTTTTATTTTTTCTTGCTTACTTTATCTTTGTAGGTCGACTTATCTCCTGTCCCTTACTTCCCCTCTTTCTGTTTACTTATGTGTACAATATATATGTATATATTTTTTTTCTTTTTCTTTTCCTTTAAAGAATCTTTAATGACAGGGCGATGGCACTATGTTTGTAATATAATGTTCAAAAAAAAGTTTGTCACAAAAAAAATAGAATTAAATTTTATCATAAATAGAATTGAATTTTATTCAAAATAGAGTTAAATTTTACTATAAATAGAACTGAATTTTACTCCAAATAAAATTTATGATGAATTGAATTTGACTCTAAATAGAATTTAACTTTATTATATATATAACTGAATTTCACTCACTATATAACTTCTTACACTCAGTCATTATACACTGCAAGGTTTTTAAAGGTAAAATAAATAGATCAGAAACCAGAGCAAAGACCGTGGATCACTTTCAAGTGCTTTGTCAGGGAATTAGCATTTGCCTGAGAGCTCTTACAAATAAAACAGAACATTTCAGATCACCTTAATTCTGTAGTGAAGCCCTCACAGAAAAAAAAGACAATCTACTCAACGCAGCATCCGAGCCCTCAACTCTGCAACTCTAGGATTCACCTTGGTTGTATCAATATCGATTTCATAAATGGTTGTCTGCAGGAAGTTGTACACATTGACCAGATCGTGGTTGTATGAAGTACCAAAGACAAAGTGAGCTTTGAAAAGCTCATCAAAACAGGCAAGAGAGCCGGATGATTTACAAGGTATTGCATGTTTGTCAATGACAATAAAGTACTTGTGAATCACACTCCTCTGAGTTCCCACTGCAAGCAGGTATGGTTGAAGGCTTTCTGTGATGCCATCGAGATGCCCCTGGATGCTGGTCCCCGTCTGTGACACAAAGAGTTTCATTAGTCTGCTGTTAAAATGAACCATCTGAAAATAGTTGGAAAAAACATCTAAAAAAAAAAAAAACATACAGATAACATGACATGATTAGATTTGTTAGGATTAGGGACAAAACTACTAGCTAGTTGCATTTCTAGTTGCAATAAAATGAACGTTTGGAATGACTTTTGTATCTTTTATTCACTATAATAGTTCATGATTCACAATTCATATGGAAGTGTTTAAAAATAAAGTTAATGTATTACACAAGTTTTCATTTGTAATGTTGCACATTCAGACCACAAGGTGGCATTAGTGTTGTGTCAACTTAAGTGAGAAAAGGTCAAAGTTTAGAACTGAAGAAAAAATAAGTGTTGGCTATAGGAAGAGAGAGAAATGTTGATATATGCAAATTATGATTGTTCATCCAGTAAAAAACTACAAAAATACAACATGTAGCGTGATATAGCTAGTGATGTTTCCTGTATTGCAGCCTTACCTTGATGAACTTCACAAGATTCTCACATGCTTGTCTGGCGGAGAGCTTTCCTGGTCTCTTGCGGCCATGAGGTGACGGTGGCAGCAGGTGTACAAGGATCAGGTCCCATCCTGAAAGAACAAGTAATAAAGAAAAAAACAAAAAAACACTTCCATAATAAAGTTTAATACAAAAAACAAATCACTACTTGCTGTACCGAAAATGGTAAGCAGGTGGCAGTGTTGCACTTCTTATGCTCCCATTTATACAAAATACAATGAAATTAACTACATCAAGTGCTCTTTCCTAAAACATTAAATCTTATCACAACCAAACCAGAACAACAACAATATAATGCATTTATTTTTGCCTCACCACTTTCCACTTCTGCTGTGGATTCCGCATTCTGAATGAGGTACTGAAGGTCATCTGACTGTGTGAGACCACAGCTTTGCTCGAGGACTTTTTTCTTGTATGTAGTGGGCCACTTCTCCAGGAACTTTGCAGAGATGGCATCATCAAACAGCAAAGTAAAATCTTGCTCAATCTGTAGAATAGATGAGGTCAAGTTGTTAAATCTCCTTAACTCATACAATTTTAATAGTCACTTTTTTCCAACATGCAAGTCAATTTTTACAAGTTACAATGAAGGTAGTTTAAGATCAACGTACTAATACTTCTATGTCCAGGAATCTCGGGAAGGCCAGAAAGATGTCAGAGGACTTCACTGGATCATGAATGATATTTTGGCGATAGTTGAAGGTCTGCCTCATCTTAGTCATAACAATTCCTTCATCAGCTGTATGCTTCATCAGTGCAAAGGCCTCAGAGCACAAGATGTCTGTCATTAGGTGACTGTCCTCTCTCAAGTCTCGATCAGCTGTTGGGCACCCTGTAACAGTGGATATGGACATGACAGTGTCCTAGGATTTAATAAATAAGGCTTGGGAACTCTGCCAGGTTTTTCATGTGTACAGTTTGGTTCCAGGTAACAATAACACATACCTGTTTGTGTTTTTGACAGTCTCATGGCCTTCTTTTGTCCACCAGAAGCTTCCTTTTGGACAAACTTCAGTCTCCAAGCCAGATACTCCCATCTTCTGCATTGTAATAATGCTCCTAAAAGGTGTTATTCAAAATGAAATATTTTGAATATGTTTAAATCAGCAGGAGAAAATATCTTCACACTTTTAATCTTAAAACTTCAGCAGCTGAGCTGAACTTGCTCAGGACTGGAGTACTAAACTAAAAAAGGGTTTTAAACTCAAAGTCAGGAAAGGGTTTTAAAGTAAGAGTTAGGGAAAGATGGCAGAGATGGTGGACATGCATAAATGTTAGTATCTTTAGTTTTACTCAAACCATAGCCAAGCAAAAAAATCTAGATATACATCATGCCTGAAAAATGTCTTGAGTTTAGAAGTGAAGAGTAAATGCTGAATTTATTGTTTTCTGTACTTACATAACCCAACTTGCTCCTTGGATCAGCCAGGTATGGAAACAAGCTGATGATCCCCTTTGCGTAATCCTCTTTGACACGCCTTGAAGGACTTGTCCTACACAGATAGACACTATGAGCACCGTTGGAAGTATTGGAGTTAGGGCTGGGCGATAAAACGATAACGATAATTATCAATGAAAACTTTTCCTCGATAGAGATATGAAACATGGTCGATATAATTTTCGATAGATTACATTCGTCCATATTTTGACAGACAATACGAATAGCCAATGACAACGAGAGTTGCGCCGCACTGAACCAATCACGTGGCTGGAATAGAGCCATGCCAGCAGCTAGTCGCGGCGTGTTTGTTTGTGCTGCTGCAGCAGTTTAAAAAAAAGAAAATGAGTGCTCCGACGAAGGAAATGACGGAAGCCCAAGACGTAAGGGATGACATCGTTGACAAGAAGGGCCCAAAAAGTTCGGTGGTGTGGAGGCATTTTGGTTTTTTAAAGTCCGACACGAAACAGAGCAGTGTGCACTGCAAATTATGTCAAGCACATGTTCCGACAAAGACGGGGAATACCACTAATCTTTTCCATCACCTGAAGCAGCGCCACCCGCTTGAGCACGGAGAACTTTTACAAACACAGCCCGGAACAAGTACTAGTCTTCCCCCCAAAACAACGCCTGTGCAGCAGCAACAGAAGACCATAGAGTCTCCTTTATCCAGTGTCATACTTTATGACAAAAAATCGAAGAGACACCGTGATATAACAAATGCAGTAGCTTATTGTATTGCAAAAGACATGCTACCAATAAGCACAGTGGAAAATAAGGGGTTCAAGTGGATGCTAAAAGTTGTGGACCCTCGTTACAAACTACCTGGGCGTAAACATTTCTCCCACACCACACTCCCACAGATGTATAATGAGTGTAGAGAGAGAGTCGAGAAAGAACTGCAAAATGTAGCACACTTTGCTACCACGTCAGATATGTGGTCCAGTCGCACATCTGAGCCATACATGAGCCTCACTGCCCACTTCATAGACAAAGACTGGAATCTGATAAGCAAATGCCTTCAAACGGTGTACTTTCCGGAAGACCATACAGGTGAAATAATTGCTGCAGGACTGTCAGAAGCACTTGCATCCTGGGGCTTGAGTGAAGACAAACAAGTCTGCATCACAACAGACAGTGGGACGAATATAGTCAAGGCCACATCCCTCAACAACTGGACTCGGCTGCAATGCTTTGGGCATCGACTTCACTCAGCTGTTGGTAAGCCCCCCTCTGCTGTATATATCCCTGCCTCTGCTGAAATAATTTGTAATTTCATCAATATCATATATAAAAAATAAATGTATGTACAGTGTTGCAATATGCAAACAATAACAAAATCTGGACAGGGTGATTAAATTCTGGCATGTTAACTTAGCATTTAACTTATTGTACTGTTGGATGTTTTCACATTACTGTAAGTAATCTTTTTTTTTTGATTAATTTAATATTTATGTAAATTTCAATTCCTAAATTGTTTTATTTAAGTTCCTAATTACTTTAGAAACTAGGAACTGTTAAGGAAATGTTTAGAAATGTCCAGCTCAAATAAATAAGGAGGAATGAGCTTGAAATCCCACATTAGCATACAGCAACAAAGTGATAGCAAAAATAGAGAGAATAAGGAAATAACAAATAGTAAACAAGAAGTATAAAAAAACAAGGATATGTAAAATATCAATTTAAACAAGAGACACAAAAACAGGAACAATATATACTGTAAAATAACAACAGTTTAATTTATGCTGTTTATCTTTTTTCCTCAGAGAGAGCAGGAAAAGACAAGAGGGTGGAGCGAGCTGTGGGTGTTTGTAAGAAAGTGGTGGCTTCCTTCTCTTTCTCGTGGAAGAAGAAGAGAGACTTGGCTGCTGCTCAGGAAGAGTTTCACCTACCCCAACACAAGCTGGTGACAGAGTCACCCACCAGGTGGGGCTCACGTCAGAAAATGATTGAGAGGGTGTTGGAACAACAGAAAGCCATCTCTCAGGTACTGGGTGCAGATAAGAAGACCAGGCACTTGGTTCCCTCCTGGCAAGACCTAGAAGTGCTGGAGGCTATGCATGAGGCCCTGAATTCTCTACTGGAGTTCACTGATTCACTCTCTGGTGAATGTTATGTGAGTGTGTCATACCTGAAGCCAATGCTGCATCTCTTCAAAACACAGATTCTGAAAACTTCTGACGATGAATCACAACTCACAAAGGACATGAAGATGACAGTCATGGCATACCTGGACGAAAAGTATGCTGACCAGAAAACAGATGACCTGCTTGATGTTGCAACCTTGGTGGATCCACGTTTTAAGGTACAATACACCAAGCCAGAAAAGATTGATGCCATCAAAATGAGAGCAGTGTCTGAGATGTTGGAGGGAAACCAGGACCCGTCCACTTCAGCAAGAACAGAGGGACCAGGAGAAGAAGGGGCAGAAGCTGCTGCAGTGCTACCCACCCAGAAGAAACAGCGAAAATCATTGGGCAGTTTCTTTAAGAAATCATGTCCCACCACCAGCACAGGACTTACTGACAAAGAGACAGTGGAAAGTGAGCTTGACAAGTACTTGCTGGCACCAGATGCGGACAGTGAAATGGACCCACTGCAGTGGTGGAAAATCCATGAAAAAAACTTCCCAAGAGTGAGCTGCCTGGCAAAGCGCTACTTGTGCATCCCAGCGACCAGCACCCCCTCTGAGAGGGTATTTAGCACAGGGGGTAATATTGTGACCTGCAACAGGGCAGCTTTAAAACCGGAAGCAGTGGATAGACTTGTCTTCCTCACCCGCAATCTAGTGTAGGCTTATGTCTGTCTGACCCAAAACATTGACAGCACTGATAGACAGTACTGCACTCATTGGGATTTCTTGTGCCTTTTTTCTGAGCATCTGATAACAGTTGAGCCAATGTCTATTTTATTTATGTTGTCTTTGAAAGCTGCTTGAAATTGCACTGAGAGTATAAGACATTTTTTTGGCTATTTATTGTTCTATTTTATTGTTTGTTCTTAAAAAAACAATATTTAAAACAATGTATACAAAGGAGAGTTTCTGAAAATTTAATTATATTTTGATACTATTTTATTCATTTGACATTGACAAAATAATGTCTGTTTTGTTTATGTTCTCCTTTAAACTTGAAAGATTTAAGATGTGTGTTACATGTCATGTTCACCTTTGACAGAAAATAAATATTTAATTAAAAATTAACCTTCTGATATCTTCATATCTCAATTAAGAGTAGCAGGGAACATTTAAAATTCACAAAATAGTGAATTGTTTTATATCGTGATATATATCGATATCGTCTGATATAAAAAAAAATATTGTGATATGACTTTTTCCCATATCGCCCAGCTCTAATTGGAGTGTAAATGACACCTTCAGCAAACTAGGCGTGGATGGTGCATAAAAAAACATTTTAGTTGTGAATGAAATAAATATTTCAACATACCCATGTTCACTTGTCATATGTGCAACCAATATCTTGACCATGTCACGCCGTCTGCTATCTGTTAGGCTTTTTGTCCGAGCATACTCATTGATGATCCTCTCTCCTCCAGGTTTGTTCTTTAGAACATTTTCAATCATCTAAGTGACAGTAAAAAATACAATAATATAAAATCAATGTTAACACTTG
Source organism: Pagrus major (assembly GCF_040436345.1). Taxonomy (NCBI): domain Eukaryota; kingdom Metazoa; phylum Chordata; class Actinopteri; order Spariformes; family Sparidae; genus Pagrus; species Pagrus major. The sequence continues at coordinate 15,677,929 of NC_133224.1, forward strand.
TCTGCAAGCACACTACACTTGTATGTTGGAGATACTGTCAACAATATGCAGAGCTGTGTCTAAGGTAAGACAGCACAACCTTGTGCTTCAATGGATAATACATTAAAATTTGTGTAAATTTTCTGAAAGGATGTATAGCAATCAGCATAGCTTACTTGGGCAAGAGAGGTGTTGTCAGCTCTCCGTCTTGTGGCAGGACTGTGCTGCAATATTATTGTGTTATCAGAGTCCTCTGCAACCACAATCCCCACTGGAATGCTCCAGTGGGGATTGTGGGGAACATTTAGTTGGTGTGATTAACACTAACACCATACAATTACTATAATTGTATAGTATAGAGTATTATAGTAACTACCAAAAAATACCATACAAAAAGATTATTTGAAATATAGCAAACTAACAATTTAGCAGATTTATCTGCTTGTCTTACACAGAACATGTTAGGCTAGCCAAGACTCAAAGAATGAATGACACTGGGATGCTCAGTGGCTGAGTGGTTAAGCACCTGTCCCATGTTGGCAATGCCCAATGCAGTGATGGCCGGATCGATTCCTGACTGTGCTGATCTGTACAGTGTGTCATTCCCCCAGTCTCTCTCCCCTTTACTATCCACTCTACACTATCCTGTCAATAAAAGGCAAACCTCCTACTCATCAACCTCAGTCTTTGAGTCGTCAAAGACTTTTAAGTCCAAAGTTGGGATGCTGAACTTCTTGGCAGCTGTGAACACAATAAAATCGCACTATTTAAAATAAACACCAGAACAAGGGAAACAGTGAAATTTAATAAATTGAGATGTATAAACCTAAATGGTTAGTATAGCAGCTGGATAATAATTGGCCTCTTACAGGTATATCTCATCTTTAGTAATCATTTATTGATATCTGCACCATCCCCCAAAATTGACTATTTTCATATGTTTAATAGATTGCATGAAACTCGTTAAGTTTTCCACTCACCACATTCCAAAAACGATGTGTAGGTCACTTGGCCCTCAAAACAGAGGTACTTCTGTCTTTCCCTGACTTTACACGCACAGCCTGCATCCTTCATGACACAAGAAGGTTATTTTTAATATCATTTCTACAATTATTCACAAAGCCTTAACATATAATCCATTGTCCACCTTGACTTATTCAATGTGTATTTTACAATCTCGTGATGTTGACTATGCTGCTCTGATTGTGTAAAGCCATATTAACAAAAATAATGGCAAACTCTACATAGCAGCAACAAATTAAGTACATGCCATATCCATAACGTTAGTGCAATGCAGAGCTTCTATAATGCCAATTTATCACACTGGGACTAGAACGACCGTCAGAGCCATGTACTTGCTAACCCAGCTGCAGATAAAAATAGTATACAAAGGACTCTAAAGTAAAACGCGTGTGCAATAGCATGGAAAATTAAAGTTTTCTGACTGACTGAAGACGGTCAATGTACACGACTCAATTCAAAATAAAACATGCTTGCTAACCAAATAGCAGGTGAAACAAAACATGCATGCTTCTTAACCAAATAGCAGGTGAAACAAAACACGCATGCTTGCTAACCACGTGCTTGCTCACTGACAGCAGGAAAAAACCATCAATGTACACGACTCAATTCAGAGTAAAACACACGTGCACTGAAAAAAAGGCAAAATGGGGGTTGTGGAACTTGCATAAATTCAATGAATGTACATCACATGATTTATTCCTGTTTCCCTGTGAACATAAATAAATCATGTGTACCCAAGTGATTCTTAGAGCATATCAAATTCATAAGTTTTTGTCATGTTGGGAGAGAAGAAAAAAGTTATGTTTTGTTTAGTCTGGTAGCTCCGCCCTGTGGATGTGCGCGAGAAGAGCAGATGTCAGAGCTGAGACAACGACAACGACGAAGGAACGTTATCCGCCATTTTCTCTCGTCTCTTTTCAAATGTGGTACTTCGGCGGTGTGATTTGAAGAGTTGTTCCTACAGTACAAGGTAAAAGCACTTGATTCTTAATCTTGGATTCAGTTAAGTAAGGTTAGCTCACCGACCAAGTCAATGTGTTCTTTGCAAGCAGATAACAGTTAGCGTTAACGTTAGCCTGCTAGTTACTTGCCCTATCTCAAGTAACATTATAGCTAACGTCACTTTTTCACATACTTTAGGATAATAGGATATAACATTGGAATTTAAGGGATAACTCTGCTCGGCGGTCGTTGTCGTGGTGTAACTGCCGACTGTGTGCATTTCGTGTGCATTTTATCATGTCGTGTGTTTTATGGCGAATGTATTTGTTTCTTGCGAAACAGTTAGGCTAATTTAAAACCTAGCAAGTGCAAACGTTGCTAAGCTAGCTAACCAGTTGATGAAGGCGCCAAGGCATGTCTACTGGCTACCAAGAGGGGAAAGTCCACATTGAAAACTCATTAAAATCTCTGAAATATGCTTTTATTTTGTGAAATAAGTGAGTGTAAAAGTTTAACTTGCTCAGGTTTGTGCTCTACACATTTCGGTTTTGTAAAAAAAAAATAGGTCAGTGTAAATTTTCTCCAGTGTGAACCAACCCTGCAGCTCTTGCTCTCAAGTGAACACGCGCAACAGCAGGCATGGAAAACAAGAACTCCGTTGGACAGCTTTGTCACATGGAAGCTGCGCTGAATACGTGTGCTATGTACATCATCTAATCTGTTACATTTGCATGCATTACTTGCATGTTAAACGAAAACTGACAAAAACTTTGCACCGCGAATGCACAGATTGCTGTGAAAATGAGGCAGTTGTATTAAATTGACATTTTTAGCTCTTGTATCTTCAATAAACACTGGGTGAAAGTTATTTATTGCCTATCAGTAACTCAACAGTGCCTGCATTATTAGATGGAACAAGGCATAGTAAATTAATTGCTGATTGAGTTTATACATTTTTAAGTGTTTGTTATGTTACTAGTATTATATTATGAGTGTGTCTGTGTTCATTTGTTGTAATACCCTTCTCTTTCTCTCTTTCTCACAGTAAATGTGGGAGTGCAAGGCGTGTCCAGCAGCTGTTGAAAGCAGGTCTGACCTGCTTGCCCATTACAAACTCCATCATCCCCACTTTGGCCGTACCATTAACTACCCCTGCACATATTCAGATTGCCCGTGTACATTTAAAACATGGAATGCTTTGATTGTTCATCAAAGTAGATTGCATTCCACACAAGTTGGTCAGACTCTAGATGATTTGGCCACTTTCTCTTGTCACATATGTAACTGTTGCAATTTGCCCAATGAAAGGGAGTACTTCATTCACATCAACACACATCTGAGGAAAAATGAGCTTGCATGTTCACTGACTGTAATTTTCAAGTGTTTATGGCACCTTTAAGTCTCACAAGAGTCGTCAACATAATCCACACACCTTAGCTGATTTAAGACCTGAAATTGTGAAGAATACTATTGTACCTTCACATTCATCATCTGATTTGTTTGATTGTCAGGTGGAGGAGAGTGTGGAAGAGGGTCTTCCACCTGTAGATCACACTGTCACGCACAGTGAAGTGCCAAGTGCAATTCAGAAGCAGCTTGCTGCAGCTTTATTGAAGTTGGAGCATTTGGTGCATGTACCAGGTACAGCTATTGATGATTTTTTACAGGAACTTCACTTCTTACTAAACACTGCATCAGCCTCACTCTTTCGGGGATCGTTAAGCACAATCTTTGAATGTCACAACCTCCAGGTTGATGACTCAGTGATAACTGAAATAGTCACAGCAGCGATATCTAACCCAGTTCATCAAGCAATTGAAAAGGGTGGCACACTCAGTACTACATACCAACGTAAAAAATACTATAAGGAAGAATTTGGCGTTGTTGAACCAGTTACCTACACACTAGATCACAAGAAAAAACACACTTTCCAGTATGTCCCACTTTTGAAGTCTTTGCAGAACACACTGAATTGCAGAGTCATTCTTGATAAGGTCATTGACAACCATAGAGGACAGCAGGATACTGAGCTTGAGCCTTTCTTTGAGTTAAGGTCCCCTGAAGACGGTGTGTATTTTAAGAGTAATGCTTTTCTGAATTCTGATGAATTAAGATTATCACTGCGTCTTTATGTTGACGATTTTGAGACTTGCAATCCGTTGGGGACCTCTCGAAACAAACATAAGCTTTGTGGTGTTTATTGGGTTCTAGGCAACCTACCACCTGGCTCCCACTCATCGTTGTCATCAATATTTCTGACGGTACTTTGCAAAAGTGTTGATGTAAAAACCTATGGTTTTGACAAAGTGTTGGAACCTCTCCTTCGAGATGTGAAAATACTAGAAGACTTTGGTGTGTATGTGCCTTTGTTAGGCAAGTGTCTTAAAGGCACAGTGCATTGTGTTGTGGCAGATAACTTGGGTGCACATAGTATTGCAGGCTTCATTGAGAGTTTTTCTGGCGAATACTTCTGTCGATTTTGCACTGCAAAACGTTCTGAAACACAATCTGACTTTGTGGCATCTGGTGCTTTCAGCCTCAGATCGAAAGAGGGTTATGCGACTCATGTTACAGCTGCTCTTGAGGCTAATGTGCATTGCTGTGGAGTGAAAAGAGAGTGTGTTTTGACGAAAACCCTATCTCATTTTCATGTTGTGTCTGGATTTCCTCCAGATGTTGCACATGATCTTCTTGAAGGGATTGTTCCAGTGGAGCTTGCATACTGCTTGAGGTCACTGATTTCAAAGAAGCTCTTTACACTGCATGATTTGAATAAAGCCATCTTGTCTTTCCCTTACAAGTGGTCAGATAAAACGAACAAACCCCATGTGCTGCCACAGAATACATGTAGTCGGACAAGTATAGGGGGAAATGCTCACGAGAACTGGTGCCTCTTACGGCTCCTGCCATTTTTGATTGGCTCCATAGTTCCAGAAGATGAGCCAGCATGGCTTGTATTAATGGATTTAAAGGATATTGTTGAGCTCGTTGTTGGCCCAGTGCACACTGATGAATCAATTTCGTACCTTCGCAGCAAAATAGTTGAGCACAGGACCAGATACAAGGAATTGTTCCCTGATCTCCAACTCCTTCCAAAGCACCATTTAATTGAGCATTATCCCATCATGATGAGGAATTTCGGCCCTCTAGTCGCACTCTGGACGCTTCGATTTGAAGCGAAACATGGCTACTTTAAGCAGGCTGTAAAGCACACAAGTTGCTTTAAGAATGTACCACTGACTTTGGCTTCGAAACATCAGTTTATGCTTGCTTTTCACATGAATTCACCTTCATATGGTAAATCTACCCTTGATGTATCCCATGTGTCCACTGTACCAGTTAATGTCCTGAAGGAGGAAGTGGTACAGGCTTTTAGGTCAAAATTTCCCAGTACATCTGTGGTGCATCTTGCCAATAAGGCATCCAGTAGTGGCATACACTATAACAAAGGGATGATTGTAACTTATGGATCAGTCAGTGGATTGACAGAGTTTGCTGAAATCACTCAGATGTGTGTTGAAAATGAAGAGCTGTTCCTCTTTCTGAAATTGCTTTGTGGGTGGTATAATGAGCACTACAGAGCTTTTGAACTGAGTGTGTCACCAGCTAGAGAATTAAAGCTTGTGGCCATCACTGAACTCTGTGACCCTTATCCATTGGCTGATTACTTAGTTGGATCGAGTCGCATGGTTACTTTAAAAAGGCATATCCACATTAAAGGTTAGTCAACTTTCTTAACAATCTGCTTGGTTATATAAATGTCTCTTTTTTTCTTTATCTTTTTATGTTGCAACTAAACTTCACATTCTAGTTGAATTTTTGTGCAATATGGATTGTGTTAACACTTACCTTATAAACAAGCATAATGTGTCTCTATTCAACTGTATTAATACTTTCTTCTTTATCCTCTTTATAGACTGATGTGATCATGAGTTCCCCAGCCATACTGAAAATCGTCCTGACAGACAACACGTGTCAAAGATTGACGTTCCCAAGAGGACTACCTACAGCCCTTGATGACCTGATTTGTGAAGTACAGAGACAGTGTGGCTTAATGTCAAATTTTAGACTGCAGTTCATGGACTCGCTGTTTGGAAATGACTTTATGAACCTGACTTCCATGGACGAATTACAGGATAGAGGGACAATTAGGGTAATTCCAGATGCCTTAACTCCCATGAATGCTAGTAGCCCCTCCATCTCAACTGCTGCTCCTTCCACCACTTCAAATTTTGAAGGACCTTCATCCCCATCTGTTAACAGTGTCGACACTGACATCATCTCTTCACCAGAGTCTGAGCCATCTGGGTCAAGGTCACTTTGGCCTCCCACCTTCCAATGCCCTATGTTTTCTTATGATGCAGAATTGAAACTTCAGAGGGCAAATGCAGCTTACAAGGAGAAAGGTACCTTGCTTTGTGCAGATGCAGACCCTAAACTGAAATCAGACATTCTCCATGGACTAACTCAAGAAATAGTCAAGTATGGTCTTTATGTCACTGACAAGCAGTTTAGCATGGTTGGGAAGGCCCTCATTTCCAGGCACCCTTGCCTAACTGAAGAAAGTTCTTTCACTGGATATGCTGGGTGGAAAAGTAGCTTGAAGAATAAACTGGCACTCTACTGTTCTCGCTTGAGGAAACTGGGGTGTCCTGAGGTGATGATCAACTCTGTTGAGCGGACACCTGGGATCAAAACAAGTCCTGCTCTTGGAATAAAAAAACCAAAGAGATCCGAGGTGAACTACTTCCCTGCTTATCCTACAGGGGAAAATGATGTGTCCCTTGAGAAGCTTAGAGCGGAACTTACTTCTGACGTTAAGAGGAGGAATAGCAGGGAGGTGATAAGAATGAAAATGGAGAAGACATTTGCTTACAGAAGACAAGAAATTGTTCGTAACACACCCTTGATCCATGAGGTCCAGGAAAAATGGCCAGCCCTCTTCGAAGTACAAGAGGTGAGGCAATATGATAACTGTAAACTGACATGATTCTGAAGAGGATTGTGATTGGCGAATGCATGCAACATGTGGTTCATAGAGAGAGATTGTTTTTTTGTGTCTATTTTTGTGCTTTATGTTGCCATGTTGATGGTTTATATTTCAGGTTTCTGTCCAAATCACTGAAAATTAAAGGTTAGGTGGGAGATCCTTGAAAATTCTTTTAGCAAGCTGAATATGAAAGTGCGTTTCTTTAGACATTCCCTGAAGGCCCACCTCCAGAGTACAGGACAAGCATTGTCTATGACACAGAGAGTGGAGGAGAGGGACATCTGGCAGTTTAAGGAGGTTTGGTGTGAATTGAGCCGTAGCCCTATTCAAGGTCACTGAATGCTGTCTATGGACCATTTTAGGTTCTAGTTCCATTGCTGTTCCCACAGGACTTCCTGTTTAACATTCCATACGTTATCTTAATGTAGAGGAAGTTGTCTGGGAACAAAATAGAATGTTCAAGCATTGTATTTGTTTACATCACTGAACCCCTCCATAGGAAGAAGAACGAAGAAATTTGATACAACATAGGCCGAATAGTGAACTGGTCACTTACACTAAGTAAATGGGGCATAGTGACTCACTTTTAGTTTCATTTTGCTATGCCCCATTCACTTAATAGTAGTCATTGGTTCATTACTCGGTCTATGTTGCATCACATTTTCTGGTTCTTTTTCCTACAGACAGCACTTGGTGATCTCTAACAACAGGGGATGGATCAATTCACACTTAAGTTTGATAGACATGTCAGCATTGAATCGTTTCGAACGAGACACTCAAAACTATTGGATGTTTTCTGTCCTGTTCATTCCGCAAGGGGCCAACCTTTTTTATTTTTGTGTTGGAGCATTTAATTAATTAGTTGAAATCAGGGTGTGAAGGGGATTTTAAGCAATAATACCAGTATATCTCTTTATTTGTTGTGGAAGACATTGATCTGAGGAAGTCAGATCAATGCCGAATTCAAGCGGATCACAACCATCCCCCTCCAGTCCAGATTTCTTTCGCAGCTAGACATTCTCTCCGACAAGCTTGTGAAGCTTTTCAAAAACCGAGCTGGCCCGATTGGCACACATCTAAAGACCATTTTGTCACCCATTACTCAGGTAGGAATTGCCTCACTGCTGTGGGATGATGATTGATGTGTGTCGTAAAGTAAAATGTTTGTCTAATTAAATGTCATTTTTTCCTAATCCCTGTTGACCTAGGATGGTGATGGTGATCGTGATAATGATGATGTTGATGTTGGGCGGGAGTGCCTTCTGAAAGGGTTGTGCATCTACCTCAATGAGGACCCGAGCAACCTTGTTCGAGAAATTGTGGTAAGTGTAAATTGTGGCCCATTTGGACACAAGAACTGCAGAACTACACAAAAGTTGGAATTTCACAAAATGCTGACAAATTTCCAAACAGGTCATTATCACATGAAGTCAGAGTCAGGGAGGTAAAGTTGATCTAATGGGTCATAGAAACTGAAGGCTCTATGCAGATGTAGTGCAAAAATATATACTGCAAGCAGACAGAGGCGATCTGTAGGCTGAAAACATGGCAGAGAACATTTATTGTAAAATGACAGTAAGTTAGAATCACGAGCCCGTATAAGCCCGGAGGGCAGCACAGCCTACCGCCAGGGTGGCTACACTGTACTGACCTCCTGAACCACATCTTTCTACAGTATTTAAAGTGTGTCTCCTCCTCTCCGAGGAAAAGCACGATCATCAAATGATTGTTAGCCAGCCTGTGGCCTAACAACAAAGGGATAAAGGTCATGAGCTTGATTGGCAAAGAGTGGGCTTGATCAAAAGATGATGACTACAGCCCTGTGTCAAGACAACCCTTAGGAATACATCAGATATAGTTTCATGCTACATTCCATCATATAATTATTTATACTACACAGACTCAATGTATGGATATGTTTTTAATGGATTTGTTTAACACATTCTCACTATATCGTTTTATCTTACTCTGCAGGAAGAAGATGACATCCACATTCAGAAGGCAGTGGAAGAAACAACAGTTGGCATTCTTGTTGTGAAGCGCCATATCGCAGACCATTCCGACATTGGGATCATTCTGGAGGGGCAGCAGGTATTGCAGGAAATAGACAATGTGGCTTTAGCAGCAGCAATGCTGTTTGGGCTCATATATGCGCTCAACTTGGATTACCCTAAAGAACTCAAATACACTTTTGAGGTTCTCCAAAAGGTAGTCATGGAGCTGGAAGGTACCACCATGTCAAAAAAATGCCAGGTCCTGAAAAACAGACTCCGCGATTGAGGTTTTTTTTCTTCAAATTGCTAAAACAGATTTTTTTTTTTTTTGCTATTGTGTGATCATTTCTGTTTTTCTGTGTTAGCAATCTGAAAGAAATACTATAGCTGCTTTTGAATGGCAAACCACTGAATAATGGGGTTACTAATGTAGGACAGATGGTAGGACAAAAAGATAGCAGTCTAGCAGTGACATAATATTGACTGGTGTTACATGGTGTGATGGTTGTAGAGCAATTGTAAATACCAATGACTGTATATGGTGTTGGTTCCTAGTTGAATTGGTGTAAGATGAAACCGGTGCTGTTAGGCGTTTTCTAAGCTGGTTACAGAGGTTGCTTAATTTGTTTTAGTGAACATGATTTTAATATGTGCAACCGATGTACAAGATTTTTTTATGTTAATTCAACAGCCCATTTTTTTCAGTGTGCTTGCAAACTGAACAGGAGAAAACAGACTGATCAAAAATAAATTTTAAAAAAACAAAACACATGCTTGCTAACCAAAGAGCAGGGAAAACGGTGGTGTACATGACTCAATTCGGAGTAAACCCTCTTTGATAAAATGGTCGGTACACAGGACTTAACGCAGTAAAAACACACTGTGCATGGTAAATTAAGCTACATACCAAGCAGCTATTGAGTAATTTAGTTGTAAATTAAAAACAAAATAAAATACACATCAATGTAGTTTGTGCGTAGTGTAATGACTGACTACGTAGAAGCTTTAGCATCGACCATGGCAATTATGCAGTAAGACCCACAAACTCGCCAGCAGCAATGTTAAGCACAGGCTTTACCTTTCAAGTAAGCCAACAAAAATTCTGCTGACATTTCATTTTAAATAAAATCCATATTTAATACTTTGCAGACTTACCTGGCTCACCGCCGTCCACTGCTGCCACTCACCTCGACCTTCCACTGCGGGGTTAGAAAATGGCGGCTGAAACGAAACCTAAGAAACATTAGTGGGCATGTTCTTGCTGTATTACTCCAATAGGATTTCCTGTTTTTTTGCTCCCATTCTAGCGGCCACTGGAAATAATTACAATCCAAAATTAATAAAAAATACTCTTTTAGAGGAAAATGATGTTAACTCTGAAAAAATTACTCTCTCGTTTTTCCTGTGTATGACATTAAATTGTCACAAGACAACCAATGCAATGACAACATTCACACATTAATTTCTGCAGTTCATGGAAGTGTACAGACACTTTCTGTCCTTCCTTTTTTGTTTCTGGTGTGTGTTGTGGCTTCCATTTAATTATTTGTGCTAAGTACTGTAGACCAAAACAAGGTTATGTAATGGAAAAATAAAAACAAACAGAACCTGATAAGTTTCAATACAATGCTTCTTTTTCTATAATTTTAGGACAATGTACCTCAAGCAATAGATGATGTCCACTCCCATGGACTAACGGAAGGGCAAAGTTGCATCGCGATTCTCTCCTTTGCATTGAGACACAACACTACAGGTGTATTGATGGAAGACTTGCTGAATCTTCTAAAGTTACATTCTGCTGAGACAAGTATAGTTCCAGCAAGCAAGTCTTTTTGGAGAAACCATTAGCTGGTATTTGAACACCATCATTACTGCAGAGTATGTACTAAGTACCTTGGCACTTCACGGTCACAAGAAGAAACACTTACATGTGTGTCATGTTCCTCACCCATAACAGTAAAAGCCAGTTTACTGTGGAGGACTAAACATGACTTAAGTATAAATAAATAAATAAATAAATGCATAAATAAATGTATAAATAAATACAGGAATAAATAAATAAATGCATAAATAAATGTATAAATAAAATAATAAATACATGCATACATAAATGAATAATTAAATAAATGTATAAACAAAAGAATACATAAATGCATAAATAAATAAATAAAAGAATAAATAAATAAATAAATAAATAAATAAATAAATGCTTTACATTTATTTCGACATTTCTGTTCACCTACATTTATTTATTTCTGTATTTCTGTGTCCATATGTTAATGAGGTAGGAGGTCCTAACCTCAGTCAACAGCATGATTGGTTACAGGAGTGTGCTCGATTCGGGTCTACTACTTCTGCCTTACTAGCAGCGCTGATTCGTGTACAGGAATGTTGTTGGCTACCAGCCCGCCCGCTCAGCTAACCATTAGCTGCAGTTGTTGACATTTGTTATTTATGTAGCTCTGGTTTAGTAATGGCATTTTTTGTACGAGCGATTGTGAATGAATTACGATCATTAGCGAACGATTTAGAGAACCATGCAACCAACAACTATGTTCAGTTTCGTCTGGATAGATTGATGGATGACTTGGCTCAGCTCAACGCCAATATGGATGTGGAAATTGAGCCAGCAGTGTTAGACGGTCTTGAAGAAGTCACCCGCCAACTTTACATCCTGTCAGAGACAGAAGAAGGGACCCTTGGACATCCGTCGTACAATATACCCCCCACTTTAATCGGAGTACCTACTCTGGGGGCACACTGCTGAGGAAATAGCACAGGTGTTGGGAGTGTGCGAGAGAACAATTCGTCGGAGGATGGCACAGTACGGAATAAGGTAATTTTACTCCCCTAACGCTACATTGTCTGTTTGTCTGGTTTCCTCTTTATATTCTTTTAAAGGTGGCAATATATGTGTGCAAATTCACAGATATATTTAACTAGCTAGTGTTTATTGAAGGTAACGTTGCTCACCTTATCTCCAAATAACACTGGGAAATATACTGTGTTTCTTATATAGTCTAATGTTAGGTGCACATTTGAGCATTAAATGTTTGTTAGTCTAAGCTTTTTGTATAAATTGTTCATGATATCATAGAACATTTATCCCTACAATAATGTCTCCTTGCACTGCTCTGCAATCTGAGTTTAAGTTAACTAAAAATTAACTAACGTTACTGATATTAACTTACATTAATATGGACTGGGAATAGGTCTAACAATACTTGATGATATAGGCCTATATGCTTTGGTTTTCAATGACAGATGGACTGGTGACTAACATGCTTATATTACTGACAAAGTAATGTAGGAGTGTAGTAATTAGTGTAGGAGCCAAAATTGGTTTGGCCTGTATTATTAATTGTTTATTCTGCACACGCTCTTTGGTTACTATCATTTCCGGCAATTAACACCTGGGTGTGGTTTCACGGTATTTTACCTGTTCAGTTGCACGGCGGTTCTGGTTAGACAAAGAGGGTGAGTGGGGTTGGATATTTTCTGTTGACCGTTTCAATTCATTTCCATAACGTATCGTTTTGTTTCCATATACTTATATAATTTTTTGTTTCAATAAAAACGTTACTTTGAGTCAAGAATGGATTTATACGAGCGCATCGCAGACAAGACCCCACTGAGCCTCTTAGCAGCCTTTTAAATTGGACAATTAGTCGCTACACTTAGTTTATCATATGTACTCCTTACAGGTAGTGGATTTGTGCTGCTGCATTTGTTGATACTGCACATGGGTGCCATTAATTAACATCTTCAGTTTGTCAGATAATCTGTAACCCTATTTCTGGAGTAAAAAGTGAACAGAGTCAGATGTGACATTTCAGCACAATTGCATTAGTTTGGCACATGATAGTCTTGCTTTGATAAACTCATACAATATGAACGATTTTAACTTAAATTATAAATAAAATTCATAAACTGATAGGCATTTAGGTTATTTCTACAGGACACAGCAGCTGAGTTTAGACTAAACAGGAATGAGGTTTCTTTTAGGTGACACCGATTTAAAATAATCTAATCCTTACACTGCAGCTAACGACAGAGCAACAGACTCCTTGTGGTCAATGTGTTTTGTTTGTACTGTGAGATAGGTGACATTTCTTTGTTGCCTCTTGTGACTTTTTTCTTGTTATTTTTGATGATCAGAGTCCACAATCTATTAACTCAAATAGAGGACAACAATCTGGATGAAACTGTGACCCAAATTCTGCAGCAGCATCCCATGACTGAATACAAAATGATGGTTGGGCACCTGAATGCACAAGGCATACACATACAAAGTAAAGAATTGTATTCATTACCCATTCATCTGTTTAGGGGTTATTTTATGTTGGGATTTGGCCTACTTGCTGATTTACTCACAATGTGAGGAAGCTGCTTTATTTAGTGCTAGTCTGGATTTTATCTGGATTTGTGAATTCACTGCCAGATTGGGGAATGCTTTACTTTTTTTCAGTACACCATATCTGTGCATTGTTTTGCCTATTATTGGACAGCGTGTCCAGGAATCCATGCGGCGAGTGGATCCTGGTGGAGTTTTGATGCGCACCCTTCAGCTGAGCCCAAGAAGGCGTAGGAAGTACTCTGTTAGAGCACCGAACAGTTTATGGCACATCGATGGAAATCACAAACTGATAAGGTATCGAAAAAACATTAACCATCTCAAGCACCCACTTCATTGTAGATTTTACTACTGTAAGATACTAACTACCCAGTTTAGTGTATATCCAGAGCAGTCACAAAAGCCCATCTACAATTTTAATTAACCTACCAGTGCACTGCAAGCCAAACTGGGATTTATCAATGGTGGATGGATCAAATTATTTAATCCATCAACGTTCTTGTGCATGCAAATCAGTTTTACTGACTTCTACCAGCATCAAAATTAAGAGTAATGCTGGTTGGTTTTTTGAACTTTTAGGTGGGGTGGCTTTTTAAAGTGGTCCGAACGGGTCAGTTAGAAACTGTAATAAACCTTCTGTTTTTGGCACAGTACTCTATTGTAGATTGTACAATGTAGAAATTGTAATCTGTGTATATACAGTCTGACAGGGGCTAAAATGGCTACGGCTCCCACACTGTGCACCCAGTATTGATGTCAATATTGGGTTAGGGGCTACCGAATTAAAGTTGCACTCAAAACTTTAACCTCAGCCATTGTCTACAATGAAATGCATCTCTTTGCTCTGCACTGGTGCTTTGTGCCCGACATACAGAAGCACCTTCAGTTTTTCCAGCGTGGCTGGAACTGCCACAGACTACGCACTGAGGGCAACCAGTCACCGCTGCAACTGTGGACTCGCCATGAGCATGAGGCGCAGCAGGGCCCCATACAGGTTTGAATTTATTCAGTAATTCTGTTTTACTTTAACTTTTAATTTCCTACATGGGATATTGTCAACATTATCTCCACTTTATGTCCATTATAAAGTGCATGTATCAGTAGCAAAATGTAACTAATAGTGGCCTTTTGTTCAGGAACTAAATGTGATTTATACTGCCTATCATTGGCACTTTCAACACAATAAGGTATTGCTACAATGTTGTGGTCAAACAAGGAGCAGTGATTTAGAGAGAAAATTATACATCTTAGCTCTCAAAATTAATGTATTGGCTCTTGGAAATTGTAGTCAAGCTCTTTCTGATGCCATAGCTGTTTTTGGGGCATATATTACAGAATCCCAGATGATAAACAAGTGATAGTTCTGTAAAATGAATGAATATGGCTTACAGTTCTGTAGACATATTTACCATAAAAATCTTTAAGACTTTGATTTTGATTGACCCTTTATCCTACCCTTTAACCTCAGCTTTTGCAATTGCAGGTTGACATGTAGTTTGGAGTTGACTGGACTGGACCATGTGGTCACTGTCAGCCTGGTGTTGTGGTCCCTGAAGTTCAGCTGCAGCGCTCACTGACTGACCAGGAAGTTGAAAGTCTACCAGACCCTGATGGCCCTCTGTCCAATGTGTTAGATGTTTATGTACAAAGTGTGAGCTTATTATCAGAAATGCTCCAGTAAATCCATATTGCTCAAGTTCTGAAAGAAGCCGGAATTATGGTTTAGCAGTTCTGATATCTGTGTTGAATCGCATTCTTATTTGCCAAACACATCTTTGTTTCAAGTGTCTAAAATGATTTTTTTTTTGAAGTAAAAAGAATGGTAATGACAGCATTTTTATTTTATACCAGATGTATAAAACTTGCTGCATTGTAAAATATGACTGCAAACAAACACTTTTTGCAATAAGCAATTTATGTCTATTACTATTAATGAACTTTTTTTTTAACCATTAAGTTTAAACATTGAAAACCATTATGGTTATGTAACAGAGCCTTGTACGAGAAACTGTCCTGTAGTTACCAAGATAACTTGTTTTGAAGTATTCATTTCACATGTGATTGGAGACTTACAGTCTCTGAATCAGAAGGCTTGGGAAACTGCAACATGCATCCTGTTTCAGAACAATACTACAAATAAAGAACAGCAACAATTCAATTTGTCTCTGTAACAGTCTCCTGAGCTTTAAAGGAATTGTGAACAATGAGATTAAACCTAAAAGACAATTGTATAGACATGAAACAAATAACAACTTTGCTTCACCACATCACAAGCATGCAGACCTTTTTACTGCACCAGTGTTACACACACTGGCAGAACTAGGCACTAGTTGATATCAATCTTTCAAATGCTTTTATGCTGCAATCCAAATTTTGTTGCAGGCCAAGCAAGACAACAAATGTACACTAAGGTGTACAGTGATATATTGATGTGTCCTTAGACCATTCCAAACCCAGTGTCAGTGCTACAAATAGCAGCAAGAATGTCTCTTTCAAAGTTAGAGTACTCTTTGTAATGTCCTATGAAGTTTAAGCAGGTGGAAGCAGGTGGAAGAACTGGGGAAGTTGCTCTCCACCACATTAACATCCAAGTGTCTGGGCAGCACATTCCACCCTATCCAGAACTGCAGGAGTTTCCCAAGGACGCTTGGAGATGCTACCAAAATAGAGAATAAAGTCAACATTTATTTTATTGCCTGAAATGATTTTGTATCATCAATAATAAATGAAGTTGAAAAAAGAACCTAATTTTACTTAATTTGTGCTTTGGGTTATTCATGTAGCTAATAATCCACAGGTAATAAAAAAGTAGAGGAAGCAAAGCCTTGTGTTTTTGACCAACATTCATTTATTTGCACCCAATACAGACTTTCAGTTAAATAACCTGAGGAACTGTTAAAAGTACATATTTACCGTTCTCAATAAATGTGCGAAGGAATCCTGTGATCCTACATGTATCCTCCAAAGAGACATCACTGTCTTCATCCTCATCCTGTGTTGGCCAGTTTATCTTTTCCAAGACCATCTGACAGATCATTTTTTCAAATCAGTTAACACTTGTTTTTCCCAACAGCCCAGAGAATATAAAGCACAATAAACCACAGAACAGAAAATATGAGTAATTGTCAATTCTAATAATCCAAATTGTAATTTGGTCAGGGCATGGTTGTAGGCAGTTTTAAGAAGCATACTGGAGGTTTTGCATGGGTAAAGTTACAGCAAATGGCAAACTGAGCACTTCCAGTCCTGTTGAGCAATTTCTAAATCATCCATCAGTTTTTTGATTGGTTTCCTTCTTTTAAGGCAGCAATTAGTACCAGTTCATTTCATTTGAAAAACAACTTGCAAGGACTTAAGGACAACCATGTTTTTGCAGTGCTACAGTGTTTTTGCAGTGTCACTCATGCAGTGATATAATGTAGGATTAACTTCAAAAAAGAAGAAAAAGTGATCAAATGCAGACTGGTTATTTGCAAAAGGTTTCCATCTCTCCAGGTTAATGTTTGTTGTAATAAACTGAAACAAATTGCTGCCAGAGGGTAGAAAATAAATGTAATTTCTGGGAAAGTAATTCTTATGAGTTAGGAGGAGTGTTTTTTACTTAGCAGCATCAGTCACTTACCCTTGGTGGGCACTGTAAATCAGATGGTCTTGGAAAGAGAAGGGGAATTGTGTCTTTCCTCTCAGTTAGCAAAGGCCAGATCAGTGTCTCTTTTAAACCCCTTCGTAACGGTTTGACTTGTCTGGAGGTTCTTCCAAGTACCTGCAAAATATTTGCATCAAAATAGAAAAGCCAAGCAGCATTACAAATCTTCTACAGATAGCCCTATTAGTATTAATAACCTCATCAACATCCATCTGTGTATCTCAGAAAAAAGTCAAAATGTAGTCCCACATCAAAACTTGTACTTTGATTAGTCAGTCTGATTATATGAGCTATTTAGTACAGAATAGGATAGGACAACTTATTGATAATTAGCAATCATGCAGTTGACACCACCCACTGGTCTGAAACAGGGGTTTGCTGCATAGACTGTAAAAGTGAAGCCAAAACATTTCATTCATAAGCCCCACCCCCTCCATGTTCATGTACATGTCAAAAAAATGTTTCCCAAAGATGGTTTCTGTCATTTTTAGGTATTTTCTATCACACTGATGTTTGTTCAAGTGTTCATTTTTCTGATAAGTTTGGTTTTTATTAGTTATTTTTTGCTGTAAAAACAGACTGAAATGTCATGATTAACAGCTGTGATTGACTCACTACTACGCAGACTCTGGCTCCAAAGTGACAAGATGGCGGTGCTCATATCTGGAATATTTTGGCTTCACTTTTGTACAGTGAAAGAAAGTGGAGCCGCGTCGTCCATCTTTAGATACAGTCTATGGTCTCAAACCACATGCCAAATTATTTTCATTTCGCTTGTGATCAGCATGTTAGTAGTCAGTAACTGTAAAACAATGTTTGCTCCAAAAAACACATTTTACATGACATGGGTGTAGGGGGATTACGTTTTATCTACAGGGGAATTTAGGTCAGCAAAGAGACATAAAGTACCTGACACATAAAACTGGGTTATAATTGTAATTACAATATTTTTCTGGAGGTTTAAATTGCTGGGGTCAAATTGACCCCAAGGATAAAGGATGTTAGTATATTTGAGGATAACAGGAGGGTTAAAGAGATTCCTTGCACTCCCTGCTGGTGCAAATTGTAACTACATGATGTGATTGTGGAAGTATCTATAAAGTTGATCAAGTTGAATTACCAATATTTAAATTGAATAAATTGATTATAAAAATATATTTATTTTTCCCCTGACATCAGATATTCTTTTTATCATCCTAGCCCCATTTTGTATCAATAAAATCATACTTGAAAAAAATGGATCGTACCAACTTGATTTTCTCACGGATACCAAGGTCAGCACAGTCCTTAATATCGATTGTGGCTTCTTCTGGGGATCCACCAAAGAGCACATGCAGGATAGCTGGGCTCAGTCCACCAAGGCATGGCCCATCATGTAGAAATGAATGACCGATCATTTGACCAGCAACAACAAAGAAGTCACTCTCCAAAAGGATATGGGAAGTGGAGGGAATCCGATGATCTTGTTCCCCGTCGCACTTGAATAAAAAGAGAAAAGTCAAAGCATATAGATAGTAATGTAAAGGACATAGATATTTAACTGTCATACAGCATTAGTTAAGGAAATATCAATCAGCCACTGAATATTCTGGTTGATCCTGTAGAAACCTAAAGGTTCACAGCAGCTACATTCACAATTAGCGATAAGTTTAGTATTCTCTGGGTAAGCGTAAAGGTCTGGGAAAACAGATCTGTTTTCAGTCTGGAACTGGTACCAACCAAACACCAAAGTGAATATTTACTTACCAAAATTGATCTCAAAACCATACTGAACTTTTGACATGATGGTTGCAAAGAAATGGCGAGTCACACCATCACCAATTGCTGGATCTCCTGAAAAAGCAAAACACACGGTACAGACGTCAGTTAAATGAAAATTGTAAAAATATATATATTTTTTATCTTTAGTTTTGTATGTGTAAGCAATTTACCCTTAAGTGTGCATGTCAAGGGGCAAGCCCACTCAACATTAGCCATCTTATAAAAAGATGGCTAACTGCCATCTGTCCACTGCACTTTCTCGAAGATCCATGGTAAGACTTAAAGATTTTCAAGTTGCATGCTGACTTAAAATGGCTTCTTTGAATCTCTTTGCTGCCTCTGTAGGATTTGGCGCAATTTGCCAATCTAAAAGTAGTTGTTCATGTAGGGCGGTTGCCTATTAACGTCAGTAGATGGCGCTACTGTATTGTTCTTTGCCCTCAGCGGTTTGGCGAATATGGCCGTTTGTCCTAAAAAGGGCCACCGTATTTTCAGGTGTGTTACGCGCACAAGCGCCATTCTGGTCAAATGTTTATTTTCCTGTGATAAGGTAAGCTGCATAAACCGTGCTCTCCCGAAATGTGAATAATTATCCAAAAATATTAACTTTTGTTCATGTATCCTGTTTACTGTGTGTAAAAGATATGACGCAGGGTTAGGTAAAATGTTTAAAAAATGTTTATTTTCCTGTGATAAGGGCATAAGGAGTTGCCAGCCCCCGTGACTCGACACGTGTGATTGTGAGATAAACAACGGCGTGGTCCGAGCCGCAAATACAACAACCGTGTCCGACTCGTCCCTCCTCTACACCCCCCAAACACAACACAACGCAGAGTCCCTGGGTGGAGTGGTCGGGTTACATCTTTGGTGCCATGACCCGGATTTGTGGCGCTTCGAGACTGAAGACGAAGCGAGGCTGGCCGCAGCCCCGCAACTACGCCGCCGTATTGAACTGTGTGTGTGACGAACTGAGTTATTCCGGTGAAAGATGCGCTGCAAGGATATTCATCCTATCCGGCATATCCTTTGAAAGTTGAAGTGCATCTTATTTCTGTTGTGTTTTTCATTAAAGATATCTCTGTGATATTCTAAAGAAAAGAAGACAAAAAAAAAAATCTTAAAGCTACTTGAATAGTAAATGAATATATTCTGTGTGAAACATTTCTATAAGGATAATTTGTGATTGATATCAACCAAGTGTTGCTTTTTTCTCATTCATATTCTCTGTGCAGAACATAGAGTAGTGTAATGACGTTTTGAGTTGAATTTAAATTTAAATTTAGTGTGAGTGTTTTTGGGTTATTAAGTGATAACTGTGCCACACATTTTGTTTTGTTACATTCAAACACAGCTACACTCATACATAGTTAAACATAACAAGTAATTCACACACACACATTTTATTCTGCTGCTTAAATCTGAAATAGAGAACATTGAAGATGATGAGTGACTCTCCACTGAAGCAGGGTCCCTCTGCAGCAACAGCAGGCCCCCCACCCACTCCTGTACCTGCAACAACCCGCAGCAATGACACCCCAAGGAGGACACATGCTCACCTCTCTAGTGAAAGAGCTTCCACCAGTAACCAACAGCCATCTGTGAGGTCAAAGCTAACCATCCAGTTCCCAAGATCCCCTACTCAGCAGCTGCAGTTCCACACTCCAGTCCGGCAGCCCACAGACCCTGGACCGGATGCACAGTTCACCCCAGCACCCCCAATGCTGTCACCCTACACTGATCCCCGTACAGCTCCAGCTCAAGTGTCCATATCCCCAGCCCCTGTAACCCCAAGTGCAACTCTCCCAATGTTCCAGCCCACCATGCAGACCACCATGGCCCCTGCCCTCCTGCCCCAGACCAGCGTGCACAGACCCCCCACAGTCACCCTGCCACCTCAAAGTCTCCCATATCCCAACTTCCCAGAGACACAAGTCACACAGCATCCCACCATGAACCAGCCAGCTGTCTCCCCTTACCCAACGCAGGTTTATCAGCCAAGCCCCCAGGTCCCCACCATCAATACTGATTCCTTACCTGCACCCCAGGCCCCCATGTTGAGTTCCCCAGCACCATATATGATGAACACTATGAATAACCCCTCTACAACTGAGCAGACCCCCCAAGGCACAGACTATGGACAAATCCCCCAGTTGCACATGTCACAAGGAGCTGCACACTACTCTCAGATACCCCTGCACTCATCTGCCACCAGTGCATGGGGCCCTACTTCAGCTGCACCCACCTCACTGAATGTTGCCCATGCAGCTATCGACTACGCACCTTCTCCCCACACCCAAGCCCCAGCATACCTACAGCCCCCGACTTCAGTCCCTCAATTCAACATGTATCCAGATGCAAGTCCCCCAACACACCCTCCTGTCCCCATCCTCCGTCCAGCACATGCATGCACCACTGAAAGCCGCTGTCAGAGCCATAGCCACTCCAAGCCTGCCTCCAGCAGCCTATGGCGGTTTCCTGCAGACTCATCAGGTGAAGAATGTCCAAGTCTTCTCTGGTAATGCTGATAGCAAGATGC
>NC_133224.1:15704153-15809153 GCF_040436345.1 Pagrus major
TGAGCCCTACAGAGACGTGGGGGTAGAGTCACTGCCTGCCATGACGAAACAGGAGATCCATGCGGGGCAGGCAAGGAAGATCCTGTTATCGGCCCTGTCTTGCACTACAGGAGTCTGAACCAGAAACCAAGCCGCAGCGAGAGGATCAGTGGTGGTGGGCAGGTATGCCTTCTCTTAAAGGAGTGGAGGAGGTTACTAATAAGAGATGGTATCATGTACCGCCGCATCAGAGACTGCCAAAGGGGAGTAGTGGAGCAACTAGTACTGCCAGAGAAGCTGCGTGAATCAGTCAAGACAGCTCTTCACAATGACTCAGGGCACTTAGGTTTTAAGAGGACTGTGCAGATGATGAGAGAGATTTCATTGGCCACGGATGTTCCAGGAGATCAAGGCTTGGTGTGAGCAGTGTGAGAGGTGCTGCCTGAGAAAGACCCCAACTGCAGGTGTTAGAGCTCCCCTGGTCAGCATTCACAGCAGCTCCCCCATGGAGCTCATATGTGTGGACTTTCTGACTCTGTGGACTTTCTGCGCTCAGAAAATGGAAACACAGAGAGAGTGGTCCACCGCAATCTCCTTACACAGTGCATGTTTCTTCCAGTAGAGCAGGTTGGTAGGATGACGAGAGGTTGAGCCAGACACAGAAGGAGAGGTTGAACCAGACACAGAGGAGAACATGGAGATGGAGGACACAGAGGACATTGGGGAGCAGGCCGGTAAAGTGACGACACAGGGAGATGAGTCAGACACAGTGGAGGACTTGAAAGTGGACAACATGGAGGACAATGTGGAGAAGTGTTTACCTGAGGCCACAGATGAACAGATTGAACACACAGGGATGGAGGAAGTGGATGTGGAGACAGGACAAGTGAGCAAAGGAGTGGAGAAACATGTTACAGCCAGGGGCGCCAACCTGCCTCCCACACCCAGTGTTCCGAGGAGGAGCTCACAGAGAAATCGGCGTCCCCCCAAAAAACTGTCCTACGAGTCGCGAGCTGTAGAATCAGAGGAGGATCGGCAGAGAGTAGAAAGAGGATGGAAGTTGTGGCAGAGGGCCAAAGCAAGAAGAGCAGCTGGACACATGTAGCTTGACACAGCAAGTGCACCTACTTTAATAGGGGGTACAAGTACACATATCACACTCATTCATTCTTCACATAATTATTTTGGACTGTTCTCTTTGTTTATGTTTAGTAGGTGGTCCTTGTTTTATTTAATTTGTTCTGATGACTGAGACGCCATCAATTAAAGAAGGGGTGGATGTAGGGCGGTTGCCTATTAACGTCAGATGGCGCTACTGTATTGTTCTTTGCCCTCAGCGGTTTGGCGAATATGGCCGTTTGTCCTAAAAAGGGCCACCGTATTTTCAGGTGTGTTACGCGCACAAGCGCCATTCTGGTCAAATGTTTATTTTCCTGTGATAAGGTAAGCTGCATAAACCGTGCTCTCCCGAAATGTGAATAATTATCCAAAAATATTAACTTTTGTTCATGTATCCTGTTTACTGTGTTTAAAAGATATGACGCAGGGTTAGGTAAAATGTTTAAAAAATGTTTATTTTCCTGTGATAAGGGCATAAGGAGTTGTCAGCCCCCGTGACTCGACACGTGTGAATGTGAAATAAACAACGGCGTGGTCCGAGCGGCAAATACAACAACCGTGTCCGACTCGTCCCTCCTCTACACCCCCCAAACACAACACAACGCAGAGTCCCTGGGTGGAGTGGTCGGGTTACATTCACATGTTCAAATTAATACTGGATCAATTAATATACAGAAAACCAACAAGTTATTGAAATAAATTATGTAATGTTTAATTACGTAACAAACCAGTAAAGCCTCTCTCTTCAATGGGATCTAGATCAACCATCTCAGGAGTAGGCACACATCCCTGAGGTGGCAGCGAGTACTTTGAGTTATTGGCCCTTGCTGTCTCCCTCACCTGTGGTCTCGTCAACATGCTGACAAATCTACCTTCACTTCAGGAGGAGTTGGCACTTTCTGTGGCAACCTCAACCTTTACCTCACCACTGCTCTGTGATGGTCTTCAGTAGAAAGAGGTATTTTTTGTTAGTTTGGCTAGTATATTTTTTATTGCATAACACACTCACAAAAACACTGCAATCTAGTAAAACTAAAGTTTAAAAGTAGAAAAGGATGGCCATATAAATATAATAGATCAATTCCATTCAAACTCAACTTTCCCTCAAGACCAATATCCAGGATCTATATCCTCCACATTTGGATGCACAACAATGTATGAACAATATGGCTTTTCAGAGGGATTGTTGGCATCAAAATAACTAATATTTGGGCCCACAACAATGAAACATTAGATGTGCTGATTTGTCATGTTTGCCCTGCACTTAGACATCTATAGTTACAATTGTTTAACACACACACACACACACACACACACACACACACACACACACACACACACAGACTCAAAATGCTTTACACCTCATGGCTGACTACACATGCAGCGTGATTAACAAATGTGATATTTTAGTTCTGTAGAGCATACCTTATGCATTCATCGCTATGAGCTTTTATGCGTGAAAAAGGGAACTCCTCTCCACACCTGACACATTTCTGAGGTGGTCCAATTAGCTCATTACTGCAATCTGGTCGACTGTCTTATAAACAAGATCATTTTAAAATTCAACAAAAGCAATAACTATATGACTGTCATTCACAGTCTGCATTTTTAAAATGGGAACACCAGTTGAAAAGTGAGGAACTTACAGGGTCCAGATTCAGGTTCCTTTGGAGTGGTCGTATGAAAAGAGTAGCATGACCAATCTGGGTTTGGGGATCTTTCAAGTGTCTTACATGATAACCCTTATTGGGACAGGGGATGAGGATCAGCTGGCGACTGCGTGTTGTTCCACAGATTTTAAGCAACTCAAACCCACCCCCTAGTCTGAGTTTTGAATAGGCTTTACACAAAATTCTATAAAATCGTTTGCATCTGTATGGCTACCTGAAAAGAGAAGATAATAATAAAATAACAGGTCTAACATAGAAATTACTTTTTTTTTTTGGAAAACTCTTAGCATTTGGAGCGTTAAGACAAGTTTTTGGCAAGCATGTCATGGCTGGTACCAACGGATTCCTTACATTTTCTAATTTCATGATATAACAATATCCTCATGCTAGCTTTAAAATTGAGCCCTCTACAGCCTCTGAAAGACAAAGCGTTAGGGTTAGCCGTCTTGCTGTCCTTGTCCCTCCCATGTATGGCCCAAACAGTCTTGAAACCTTGGCTAGGATCAAGTGAAGAGGACATGCTCAATGTTATAATATAAAGTTATAAAGTTTTATATATGTTATATATATATAAAGATGTTGCAGGGGAAATATGTTGGCTAATGTTAACGTTAGCATCGCACACTATAGCAATGTGATCTGTTAAAGCTAATGCACAGCGCCACTGAATAAATCACTCATCACTGGCTATTGTAGTTTTGTCCACAGATGGGATTTAGAATCAAAAACTGTTCCCTGTAGAAACCTTCCGTCTGGGTGTCATGCTATGTGACGGCGGAGGTGGTGAACTTGGCGCATTAGCAGTCCTCAGCGCTGTACAGAAAACAACAAAGCAGTGAAAATCATATGGGTGCCAAGTTCAATTATTATTAAGCTCAACAACTGCTGTTTCTAACTATACTTGTTACAGGCCTAAACAGAAGAAACTCACAATTTTCAAGCTGGTCAGCCACATCCCGCATCAAGTCAAAGAGAATTTCCCCATTGTGGGATTAAAAATAGTATAATAATAAAATTAAAAAAATAAATAAATAAAAAAAGTCTGCCAGTGGCCTCCCGGTCGAGGCCATTATGCTAACTGGAGCTGGTTTGCAACGTTACAGGGAAGAAGGCTTGGGATCGGGAATCGTTTGCTTTTGTCTGGCTCTCCGATTTGACTAATCATGCTGTTGACTGAGGTTAGGACCTCCTACCTCATTAACATATGGACACAGAAATTCAGAAATAAATAAATGTAGGTGAATAGAAATGTAGAAATAAATATAAAGCATTTATTTATTTATTCTGTTATTCATTCTTTTATTTATACATTTATTTCAGCATTTATTTATTCATTCCTGTATTTATTTATTTATGTATACATTTATGCATTTATTTATTTCTGTATTTATTTATACATTTATTCATGCATTTATTTGTTCATTCATTTATTTCAGCATTTATTTATGCATTTATTTATTTATTTATTTATTTATTTATTTATATATACTTAAGTCATGTTTAGTCCTCCGTACATGATACCCACAATCAGAAGACAATTCGTCAGGAATTGATTCACAAACATCTTGCATACCACCGCAATCAAACGTTTGTGTCTGAAGTTTCTTGCGGAAAGAGTAACAATGGATCGGTGGCTGTCAGGAGTCAAAAGGAAAGCTGTTAATGAGTCAATCTCAACAAGTGAAGAGGGTCAAAATGAAAAAACAAAAAGAAAGGCTCGTCGAAAGTACTCAAGTGAGTACCTATCGCTTGGATTTACGAGTGTCGGACCAGAAGACAACCCGCTGCTGATTTTCAGCACTTGTGGCTTTAAAGACAAAGTACAGGAATAAACTGGATGTTGAACCTGATCTCCGCATAAAGCTGACGTCTATTCAACCAGACATCAAGACTTTGACAGCTGCTATGCAGCAGCATCACCCCTCTCATTAGGTGAGTTGCAGTCGACACAATTTAACGTTACCCAAAGTGTGGCTCAGAATCCGTATATCAAGATAAACTGCAGGTGGTTTCACAGAGACTGGACGAAGTCTTGGGTTAATGTCAAGATGGACTTGTGTGTGAAATAGCACTTTGTTTTGCGCCGTTAAACGGCCCAGCTATGATGGATTGTACGTCTGATTCAACGTTCAAATAATGTTTTGTTTTTTTCTCCTTCATGTTGTTATTGGGCTGCTTTTTTTTATGTATATGCCTATGCTTTTTATTCAATGTCAAACAGCCAGGATACAGCCTTGACCGTTCACTATTTGTTACTATTAATTTCCTACATTAGGTGAGATGCAGGTGACATAATGTGATTCATATCCAGTGTATCCAGATACTGTTTGCAGGTGGTCTCACGGAGACTTCAGTAAATCTTGTAAATGTTAATTAATATTCTGACAGAGAGAGAGACAGAGAGAGAGAGAGAGAGAGAGAGAGAGCTTTTGTGCCATTGAACGCCTCAAAATATTACAGGGCAGCCCAGCTGTGATGGATTGTAATAACTGCATCAGACTGCATGTGTTGAAGTGTTGGCCTGATTCAACATTCAACGATAATTTCTGCCTGTTTTCTTCATATTGATATTGGGTTGGATATTGTGAATTTTATGTAAGTATTGTATTGGTCAGTGGTGAAACAGCCAGGATACGAGCTTAATAATTTCTTACATTAGTTACTGTACAAATCGTTACGTGCATGTAGATGGATTATTAATGTCTTGTGTGTTAATCAGAGTTGTTGGGTTGTCCACGAGAGATTTTCAGATTTTAAAGTGGGCCACGGCACTCTGAAGTTTGGGAACCCCTGCTCTAGTTGGATAAGCTGATGACATCATGTCATGGCACTATAAAAAAAGATGGTATTGTGAAACTGGAAGCATGCATGTTAAAGTAAAAAGTCATTGGCCATTTTAAACCTCATTTTGGGGTAAAGTAACAGAACTTTAAGTGGTTTTCATCAGAATTGACTGAAAAAACAAGATTATTATTTTTTTTTTTTTTTTTTTACTACATGCAGTTTTTATGTCCAATGACCACTGGAAGTGGATTTATGGCTCTCTCCACATTCATTTAAATATAAGCAGGGTATTGTTAGCCCAACATAGCTGCCATGGGGCTTTGACCAGATGGCTGCCAAGTGGTAAGGCCTGCCTGAAAGGACTTTACTCAGGCAGCAAACATCTAGCATCACCCTTATATAACTGGTAATCATCAAAATTAGGTATTTAAATCCTTGTAAATATATATTTTTTAGTTCTCCAAGAAATCAAACTCAAATTGCACAACTTAATGTTTTTAATGAATCCAGGTGAAATTGCTGAAGTTGTTATTTGATGAGTTGCGACTGAGACTCATATCACTTTCTCTTACAAATAGCACATTTAAACTAAAATGGTGCAATAAATGAAACATTGAATGTTAACAATGCAAAATGTTTAAAACTGCTTTGCAAATAAACAAAAACTTCCCAAAACATTAACATTCAAAAAATTGTGCATTTGTTTTTAACTCCTTAGATATTTTCTTTCAAGCAAACAGTCTAAATTGGAGATATGTATAAACTGCTGCTTCAAGTAGAAAAATAACATGTACCTAAATATAATAATATAACATAAATACCGTAATATCAGACAGTGAAGCATCCAAAAATGTTTAACATAAACATCAGTAACAATCTTGCAAATAAAAAAATAAAATTAAAAATTAAATGTTACAGTGCTGATTCAGAGGCAATGGCACTTGAAATTACTAGTCTTTGCACATGCCACAAGAGAAATGACGCACTTCTGTGATGTCTTAAAAAGTGACAAAAAAGGTTCCCCCACCATATAATCTTCCAACTACAATCAGTTTGAGATAAACAGTTTAAGAACTTAGTTACCAGATGGTAATTATATTGCCTGTAAACAAAAATAAAATCATAGTGATTATTCTTCTTTCATCAGGTAAAGTACTAAACGTAACGGAAAAACCCTCTACAAACAGAAACAGGGTCCAGAGGGTAGAGCGGTCAATCAAATTATAATGAGCTTTGTGGGGAAGCTGGTGCCACTGACAAAGACAGTTTTAAAGTAATACACTTTTTTTTACTCTGGTATGGTTAGTCCCTATTCAACTTGTAAAACCAAAATACCTTAAGAACATTCTTGTGTCCATGTTGAAGGATAAAATTTGCAGGTTTATGGCCACTGATTAGAAAAGACAGACCTAGCTGATCATTTCCCTAAAGATAGCCATTTCATACAAAGAAGAATCAACCAGATTTGAATCTCTATCTGAGCCAAGTAATCCATCTGTGATTTAGTCAGGTTTTAGCAATACTGCTGAGACCATGGAATGTTTTGAAAGCCTGACGCTGAACACTCAAAGCATTTACGATTTGTACATCAGCTAGTCAAAAGCCATTGCATTTACAAACTGCATCAGAACATTTTAAACCAGAAACAAACATCAAGAAACATGCATGTTGTTACAAGGACAGGCTTACTTTTAGTGCCAGATTAGGGCATGCATGACGCACCGAGTTCTCCTGTTCACAAATACATTACCACAAATTAATAATTTAGACTTTCTCAAAGACAACCTAGACTGTGATGGAGTACATGGCAAGTTAGTTTCAAGTAAGTTGATTTCCTTAGAATTCTATTTTTAAATATAGGAAATTAATTTGACATTCAACAACTTCAGGAACATCAGTGTTTTATCTGAGAAATCAGACTTTAGGAAAAAAACAATGCTTCAGTACCAGCCTTTTCATTGTATTCTCCATACTATTTAAGCTGAATTTTCCTTTTGACGGCCGTAATGCGGTTATAAACAAAACATTTCAAGTTCTGCCAATTCCAACTCTTCATAGCTTCTGGTTCAGCCCTTAAACATTTCTCGCATTCACTCTTTGATGGTACAATACCAGAATGGATGAATCGATTCATTTGCCTCTCTACTGCCTTCACTTCTGCTGGCTGCCAGGGTGTTCTTTTACCTGTAAGTGAGGACATAAACACATGTTTAAATAAAAGTAAATTGAAGGAGCTACAGTTCCTATAAGTTGTAAGTCTTGTATCAGTATATGTATACCTACATCTATAGTAAAAGTGAAATTATGAGGCTGGTCAGACCTGGTATTACTATATGTCCTAAGTGATCTGATATAAACAGCTCTGTCTGTCAGTTCACAACTGACAGACAGAGCTGTTTATGACCACTTGTGATCAGATCTCACTTTACTGCTCTATATGCAGAATAACCCGTACATCACCAAATCACAAATAATTGAGAATTTGTCAGAGACAGTGTTTCACAAAGTTTATCCCAATTCAACAACTCACAAAATTGAGCTTTTTTTTTTTCAGGGAGTTTGGGGACTTTCTCCATGGGTGACAAACAAGAAGCCTACATTGGTTACTGTTTACTGTATTTGTAATATTTGACATGTTCACCATCAATACAATGGTGTATGGTAATGGTAAGCTGGTAATTTGAGGGGCAGAGGTTGCATTAGACTTTGTCAGTGTCCACCATTTTGGTGGACAAGGTGCTTAAGTATCATAATATAGTTTTGTGGTCATTTGATATACGGGGAAAAAAAACAAAACTTCAGAAAAGTGACCACATGTCCTTAAATTCTGTCAGTTGATTTGATAAATCTGATAGACATTCCATGTCAAACACCATTTCCCTTTATACAAATGGCGGCAGCAGCAATGCCCCACTGTTGAAATTTAACCGCCGCTGCTAAGGAGAGGAGAGAAGGAGAGGGGAGAGTGTATAGAGGGCTGTGTTTTACCTCTGACATTTATTCTATTAATTATTTTGCATTATGGACGCTTCATATCTAGGCATTTCTGAAGGGGCTGTGCCCATAATGAGTCTTAGTGTGATCAGCCCTCTACAGAGGACATCAGTTGAACAGGTGGTCCTTCAATCTGTTCTGGGACACATAGTGCTAAAAGAATGTGGTCACGTGTGGCCAAGAACACCACTGACTGTGGTCTGAGTCATCAAATCCTAAGGCATTCACACCTGTACTTGGAACTGTCCACTTATGAACAGGTCACTCACAACAAATAATACCAGGCCTGACCAGCTCGTTTGTTTTAGTGCTGCATCACTAGACTAACGAGCAGCTTCTTTCCACAGGCTGTGAGACTCGATTCATCCTCAGCACTCCACCATGAAAATAGTTTCCATTTTATGACTAATCTAACCAGATAACGGAAATTCTGACCCAATGACCGCCATTAAGAATGATTATAATAATGTAAAGGTAGGATGTCACTGTTGTAGTTGGTTGAAGAGAAGCCGATTTTGAAATATTTTGTTTAGGACAGCAACCAATGGTTATTTTCATGCTGGTTGTTTACTCCATTTATCCTTTGATCGGTGAAAATATTGAGAACTGTGGTCACAGTGAGCCAGAGGCCAAAGTGACACCTTCACAATGTTTGTTTACTCCAAACAACAGTCCAAACCTGAACATTTTTACAAATACATTGAAATGATTTAAAGGAAACGCAGCAAATGTTATACCAGCTGTAAAGTGGCAACCACATGATTTTACAGGAAAAATAACCACTATCAAAATTGTTATCATTTAATTTTCTGTCAATCAATCAACTATAAGCAATATATGTAAAAACTGATGAATACTTGAATTCATAACAAACCATATTGTATAAGCCCTTCATTTATTTTTGTGCAACAAAAAAAAAAAAAAAAAAAAAAAGATTTTCAGTGTAACTGGTAATAACTATAGCTGTCAGATAAATGTAGTGGAGTAAAAAGTGCAATATTTGCTTCTAAGATGTAGTAGAGTGGAACTTTAAAAGTAATATGAAAAGAAAAGGCTCAATTTAAGTACAAGTACCTCAAATTTGTAATTAAATACATTACTTGACCAAATGTACTAGGGTGCCACCAGGCCGAGGCGTGCAAAGATGGTACGCATCTTTTTTAAAATTTATTTTACCCACCCAAATCTACTGATGTTACTCCAAATAAATGAAAATGTTTCAAAATTAACCTTTGGAAGAAGGTTTCACGGCACCGACTCCAGATGCTCCGTCCTCTGCTGATGGTTGTTTGCATCTCTTGTGTGTTGGTGGGACGTTATCCCCCTCATCAGCTGCAATAGTTTCCTCTGCTGATGGTTCTATGAAATACAAAATATTCAGTCAGACAATACTTCAATTGGGCTGTAACAATGCGGACCATAAAAAAAATTGTGTCAAAACATTTCAGTGCTATAAAAGATTCAAGTTTTAAAATTCTGTATTTGCATTCATCATTTGCAAATGCATTTGAATGTTGTAGAACTGATTAACGATCAACTTTTGAGGTTCTTTCTTCTTCACTGTCAAAGAATTACATCCAGTATTTACCTGAAAAAAGGTTCAGTTAAACCTCTCTTTTAAACACTGTTTAATCTATTGAAGCTTACAGGGACTCAAGCTCTTATTTAGGCAGAGGTGTTAATGTTGCCTACAAAAGGCATGTACATGTAGATGCTGCACTGACTGCTTCGGTTCATTACTGTAATACGTCAATTTCACCACCATATTAGACTGGGCAAGACTGGCCTGTAAATGGATATAAGTAAAGCTTATAGAGCTGAGCTGAGTTTTTTATGTTTAAAAAGCACTATAACATTTGAATTTCTCAATTTCAATGAGCCATTTCTATATTCAACGGTTTATTACTACTCTTTTTTTACTACTCTCAAAACCAGTTGAGAAATTACAATGCTATAGCGCTTTTCACCCAGAAAAACCACAGTTCTCTTGTTTATTTGTATTCGTGTACAGGCAAGTCTTGCCAGGTCAAATATGGCGCCGACGTTGAGGTACAATCCAGCAGCCAATACAGTGTCTATATTTCTATATTTATGGTTGAGGTGGTGGGCATAGTATTCTGATCTTTTACTTTTACTTTACCTATACTTAAAGTAAAATAAATAATATCACACTAAAAATAATCTGATACAAGGAAATATCTTTCACTGCAAATGTTACTGAAGAATTTAAGCAGAATCAGGACAATGTAATTCAAATATTGTCAGTAAAAGTAATGGTTGCAGTAAACTATACCAGGTTGTGACTGTTATTATTCTACCTGATCATCAACAGTGCCTCTGCACCACCAAACTCAGGGTTGAAAAGATGGTAGGAATCTTTTGTTTATTTTCAAACGCTTTTCATCTACTGATGTTGTGTAAAAATTCACCTTTGCAAGTTAGTGGGATGTTATCTCCCTCATTAGGTGCAACATTATTTTCTGCTGAAATACATAATTTAGTCAGACATGTTCTTCAGTTGTGCTGTAACAATGTTGACTATAAAGTGTCGAAACATTTCAGTGCCATAAAAGATTAAAGTTTTAAAATTCTATATTTGTGTTAATTTGCAAATGCATTTGAACGCTGTGAGGAAATGTACCATAAAAAAATAGATCTTGAATATGAGACAAAAACAAATGGTACAACGACCTACTTAAAAACTAAATAACACATACCATCAACAGAAGGTGAATGGTTTCCTTCCTCTCTGCACCCATCTTCATCATCACTACCCAGAACTTTGTCTGCAGGAGACATACCAAGCTTAGAAATCTGGTCAAACAAAAAGAATGGTAGACGAAGGAAAATGGAAATCAAACATACTATTTGGATCAATTGTGATTTCATCCAAATTCTTGCCATGGAACTGGACCAATCTTCCCTGCTGAAGTGCCATCAAAACTTTGCTGATCTTCGCGAGTTGCAGCATCTTCTCAGGGAGTCGATAGAACTCACGATGTAGTCTGATGTCGTGGCCAAGAAAGTTGGCCAGTTGGTCCATCTCCGTGTCTGTCTTGTTCAGGACTGTTGAAAGGGTCGCAGCATGCTTTCGCAGTTTGGTTGATGTCAATGCCTTGGGACACTTTGCACCACATGCATTTGCAAAGCCATGGATGCAGTCTGAACCACCGAAATGTGACATAGCTGCAGGTCTCACAAACATGTAACAACTGTCTTTAAGAACCCTGCAAGCCTCTCTCTGCTGAACAAGGATGTCCAATGCATAGAGCATTTTTGGAGTCAGAAGAATTGGAACTGGTCTGCCTCGCTTTCCTCTGATGACAATCCTTGAGAAATGTCTGCAGAGTTTTTTTTCCGCCTCAGACAGTGCCCAGTTCAAATCCTCATGGGGATCAGATGTGTCCCTTGACAAAAATGCAGACAGAGGCATGCTTGCCACCTCTCCTTCCCTGCATTTGTTGAATAGGATGGTCTGTGTTAAACAGACCTTTGCCAGATCTATCCAGGCATTTGTAGAAGGACGTTCGGACAGTGCACCACTGCATTCACCTTGCAAGTCATTTAGAAACCGGTGCATTTTTTTAATTTCTTCAGTAAAGGGAATTAGAGTCGGTGCATTCCACTTGGTTTCAACGATGTTCCTCAGTGCTGTTGCAGAAACCATTGCATTCCACTTTTCATTGTGCACTTGCTGGAATGCTGTGGCATGCTTCACAAGTTCCTGATCATTGGATATTAGCACCTGAGCTTTGATGAGCTTACTGACTTTTACCAGAGAGTTTCCAAGTTTAGTTGCAAGTGACGGAATGGACGGAAAGTGTTTGTGCTGCTCTCATAGCCACATGTCACTTTGACAGCTCTGACCAACTCTAGGTAATTCTTAGGATTAATAAAATCCTCCATCTTTATTATTGGTGTAAATTTCCTGGCATTAGCCAGCAGTTGTCCCAGTTCACGCATTTTTTCTCGAGTGCACTGTTGATTTTTTGCTGTCATCCCACCTTTATTGAGCATGTGCTCCCCCACATGTTCTTCCTGTACTTCCTACAAATAATACCCAAACATTAAATTGCATCCATTATTATATCCATCACAAGAACATATTCCTGTACCTAGCCATGTTTTGAATAAAGGATTTTAAATCCATTTTAAATCATTTTTATCCTCCACTTCCTGCTTTTTCCCTTTTCAACATTTAGGTTCACTTCATGGCTGCATGATTCAATTCAATTCAATTCAATTCAAAAATTTTATTTGTCCCCGGGGGGCAATTCAAGGTAAGGCACGTGGAGCATTTATACACAACACAACATTTTACAGATATACAGCACAACACAGAACAGTAAGCTAGTTAAATTAAAAAAAAAAAAAAAATTAAAAAATATATATAAAAATGTAAAAAGGTATAAAATATAAAAGGTTATAAATAGAATAAGGAATATAAGCAGTATCTACATAAGGTGCAAGTTGGTACAGAGGTAGATTGAATGTCCGTATAAATACTATAAATATGTAAAGATAAAGTGGGGATGTGTGTAGATTATTGTCCGTTAGCAGGATGGGGATGGGGGGGGTCCAGGGTCCAGAGCAGGGAGGCAGTGGGGCAGGGATTGTTGGGAGTTGAGGAGTTGAACAGCTCTGGGAACAAAGGTTGTTCTCCTCCTCTGTGTCCTGCAGCCCGGGCAGCGGAGCCGGCGTCCTGAGGGGAGCCACTCAAACACTGGGAACAGAGCGTGTGAGGGGATCCTGAGCGCTGTCCTCAGTGTTTGCTGCTCACACACGGTTGAGAGTGTTCTGAGCGGAAGTCCGATGATTTTAGAGCAGACTTTGACGGTGCTCTGCAGGCGGGTCCTGTTTTGCAGGCTGGTGGAGTGAAACCAGCAGGTTATTGAGAATGTGATTACACTCTCAATGAATGAATAATAAAATGTCCAGAGGATGTTTGTGTTTCCTCAGGAGATACTGCCGCTGCTGGCATATCCTGAGAATCTCCTCTGTGTTGGAGGCAAATTTCAACATGCAGTCAAAGATTGTGCCCAGGTATTTGTACTCTTCCACAATCTCTACAGTCTTCCCATGGACTGTGCTGACAGCTGCTGCAGCCAGCTCCCTCTGCTTGCTGGAAAAGGTCACCACCATCTCTGGTCTTCTCCACATTTAACTCCAGGCAGGAGTTATCACACCACTCCACAAACTCATGAAGCCCTGAGCTGTGGTGATGTGAGGGGCCTGAGAGCAGGGACAGGAGAACTGTGTCATTCGCATACTTGACCAGATGACATTCTGGATGGGTGGACCTGCAGTCATCGGTGTAGAGGATGAAGAGCAGAGGAGAGAGGACGCAGCCCTGAGGGGAGCCAGTAGAGGTGAAGGAGAGGTCAGAGAAGGTGTTATTGACCAGAACCCTCTGTGACCTGTTGGTCAGGAAGTTTGTAATCCACAGGATCAGCTGGTCATCCAGGTGGAAGCGGGTGAAGAGTTTCTTTGCCAGGATGTGTGGCTGTAGGGTGTTGAATGCAGAGGAGAAGTCTGCAAACAGGAGTCTGGCTGTGGTGTTGGGGTGTTCTAGATGCTTATGTCCATGATGTATATTTTAGCATCATCAACCCCTCTGCCTGCGCGATAAGCGAACTCGAGAGGGTCCATCAGTGGGTCAGTGACCTTGATGATGTGGTTCTTGATGACCCTCTCCATAGCCTTCATCACGAGTGAGGTGAGAGCCACAGGCCTCAGGTCATTCAGAGCTTTGACATAGCTCTTCTTGGGGATGGGGACCACTGTGGAGTGCTTCCATAGCTGGGGGACTATGCCGCTGTCCATAGATCTTTGAAACAGGAGCTGAAACACGCCCTCCAGCTGCTCTGCACAGCACCCGGCCGCTGATGTTGTCTGGGCCAGGTGCTGTGCTCTCTTTGGTCCTCCTGAGGGCTCTCACCACCTCCTCTGTGTTGAAGGAGAGTTCAGCTTCTGCAGGTGTGAGGGAGGAGATAAGCTGGGTGATGTTGTCCGTCTCGAATCTTGAAAAAAAGGAGTAACGGTCGTTGGGGAGGGATGCTGGGATGCTGCCGGCCACCTGGATGGTCCTGTGGGTGGTGGGAGCAGACTTCACAGCAGACTTGATTCCCTGCCAAGCTGAGTGGAGGCTCCCTTGTGTGAATTTTTCCTCCATTTTGTCCTTGTACTTCAGCTTGGCATTTTTTATGGCACGCTTCACCTCTCTGTTAACCTCCTTTTTTTCAGATTCGGTGCCAGTGAAGAATATTCTTTTCTTTTTGTTGAGGATTTCCTTTAGTTCTTTGGTTATCCAGGGTTTATTGTTTGGGTAGATAGTAACCTTTTTGGTGGGAATGATGTTATCCACGCAAAAAGAGATGTATGAGGACACCGTGTCGTGATTGAGATGTGCTGCCAACTGCCAGCTATTACGGTGACCATGTTGGTATACGGTTTAGCCACGCAGCTGCTGCTGAGGTGATACATGCAGGAAGTGCATTACCTCAGCAGAGGGAGGAGGACAGGATGAATGGCTGTTACTGTATGACGTCTGTATTCTTTATCCTTTCTAAACTTCACTCAATATTATGATTTCAGGAATATGTATTTATTTTACTGACATTTTGACTCATTTCCAGTGATATATTAGTTTATATAGTGATGTTGCGGCTGTTAGCTTTACTGTTGCTGCTCTAGAAACAATAAATAATCATAAATAAAAAATTCTTGTCATGTTTCTGAATCTATTGTTGAAAAAAAATAGTAAGCAAAAGAACTGATAAGGAGTATAGGTACTGATAAGAAACTTATCACCATCTGTCCATCTATACATCTAGATAGATAGCCAGATAAACAATACCACATTTAACACCATCTTACCTTTCACTGCATTGATGTACTTCACCTCCAACCTCCATGTTTTGTCAGTCTTTAAAACAACATGGTGACAGGCATCTTTAAGAGGACTGATCCTTGGTGGCATTTCAAACTGCAAAGAAATTAATAAAAAATGAGGTAGCTTAGGCATCAGTTCTAGTAAAATTAGGTTACAGGATTTTAAACAATATGTTACCTGAGTAGCATATGGACTCTTCCCCTTAGCAAACTGAAAAACAGGAAGTGCAAACATTCCATTTTTACCATCTCTCTCCACCTGCCACTTTTGAAGCATTTAAACTGATGACGAGACTCAAACAAAAGAGTACCTGGTCTTCTGTTCTTTTTATTGTGCTATGCCAACTCAATTTCTGTTAAATCCAGCCTAAACTTAGTGGTGAAATATTGAGTTTATTGTGTAATGAAATCAATCAGTACAGTGGGGTCCCTAAATCCTTCATTTAACATATTGCTCGCATATTATTTTCTTCTATGATATATAGATATACAGTATATTCTCTGAATTTTATTTCCACTGGCATGATTTAGGTTACACGTCCACTACGTTCTTAATTAATATTCCAAGCAAAACCTGGCTTGCTACACTGTTAAATAACTATAACCAACCAACATTAAAATCGTTCGAAATGAAAAGCATGGCTCTAAAAACTTTGCCCGCTTCAATATGGTTGGATTATCGTCGCCCACATAAGTATGACTTCAGGTCAAATTATGATCGAGTCAAGTGCATTGTGCTGCGAAACCAACCACCCATCCCCCCACACCAGGTTTGATGGACTCGGTGAATATAGCCGCTATATTCCTACCCTGGCACAGATAAATTATAAAAAATAAATAAAATAACTGACACCTGAACATACAAATGACCTTAATTTTAACGAGTCAGTCCACCCTGGTGCCCGAAAACTCTGATAACTGTCTTAAGCTGACTGTTAACTCTAGCAAGTGCTAATTTATGATACACCTGTGTTCGGCTAGCGACCTTTAAACAAGAAAACCGACAGTTTTAGTAAATAAATAAATGGCTACACAACGCATCAAACTGTCATGGCATTACGCTACTGTATATTTCAAGAAAATACTAAATACTTACCGAACACGCCGCTTGTTATACCCTGTTTCATCAACTTCAGCGGTGATACGGAGCTGTTGCGGTGGTTCGGAGCTGTTACGCTGGCGGTTGTATGATAGCCCACTTCCTGTTAGATTTCACATTAAAAGCCTGCCAGCGGAAGTCACAATGTAATGGCGATTTAATGAAGGGAAGGTAACGTGCTACTCAGCGAATTAAACGGGTTTCCTAGTCTGGTCTGCAGGGGCTCTGTCACAAATCATTTTGCTTTTGATTAAGTTCACCATACTTGCCATAAGAGCAGATATTGATATCTCATATCTCAATTAACATATATAAATATATATTTGTTTTCCCCTTTTCATTGCTTTTAGAAATGGAATCATGGACAATATAGAAAATATATACAATATATATATATATATATATACATACCAAAAACTGACCAACATAACAGAGGAGGCTTTTGATCAAGGCTGCAGTGGAGGTCAGACAACTGACTTTTTAATTTTATTAATTACTGTATACAGACAACTTTCTCTAGGAAATTACAATTTCAAGGTCTTTCGGCATTCTGAGCACAAAGTCATATGAAATATAATGACTAACAGGAATACACTACAAAACTCCACTTGTAGAAAAAGTAAAGAAAAACAACAACACAGTAGTCAATTGATCTTCTACACTCTGTGCTCCACTAAAACTTTCAGGGTGATGTTCAGTTGAATAAATAACAATGTGGGATATAACAGTATCTTTGAATTCAGATTATTTTATATCAAACAGTTTATGATACCATGGAGTTATACACTATGTTAGTGACTGAGGAGCAGCTTCAGGCTTTACAACTAAATAATACTGTTTGGGGAAACAAAACAACCTTTCCATAGACGAATGGCACAACACAGGAGGGCCAACTCCTCAGGTCCAGACTCTGCTGTCCACTTACATCTGAAGGAGAAAAATCATTCCTTTGAGGACAACAATGTAAACATCCTGTCCAGAGAAGACAGATGTTTTGAAAGAGGAGTAAAAAAATCCATCTATGTCAAACTGGAACAACCATCTTTGAACAGAGGAGGTGGTCTACGACATTACCTATCACCCACCTACAATGCAGTACTGAGTTCCCTCCCCAGACAGCTTAACAACCATTCACAGCTGAAGTGCATCCCATTTCACCTAAATTGCATCCACGTTTCCCTCACTTGCGTCCTTTCCTTGCGTCTTAGCCCAGCCTCCCGAGGATTCAGGGAGAGACCCGAGGAACCGCGGGAGGAGAGAGGACCTAGGAAATCTGTTTTAAGACAAGTGAGATGTCCTTTCATCTGCAGCAGATTTCCTGCGGTGTCCGTGGATATGGCCTATCTGTGATCAAATAGTAGTGACAATAGTGATAAAAGCGAACGTGTGTCTGCAGTTTAAGTGTAATCAGTTCAGACATTTATGTGATTAAAGATATAGTGAATATAGTTTAGGCCTACTGCTGTGACCCTGAGTCATGATTGTTTTTATATTTCCTCCTGATCTTCATCCCGTCCTCAGTGTTGTGTGGGTGAGCAGTCTTTGTGTGTGTGATTGTGTGTGTGTGTGTGTGAGTGTGTGTGTGTGTGCGTGGGGGGGGGGGGGGGGGGGTTTCTGATTGAGAGCAGGTTGGACCTGCTGATTGGCTTGCTCAGCTTGATTGCTGACATGGGATTGGACAGAGGGAGTAGAGGAGTCCTTTTTAAACCGCCGGCTTACTGCAATCTCCCTTTCCACCAATCTTCCACTTCCAACATGGACCAGTGTCTGGTTTGATATGAAGGTAGATTTGTGTCTTTATTATTCAATCAAAAAAAAGGTTGCTTCAATCAAAAAATATATTTTCAATCAAAAAAAACCATTTCAATCAAAGAAAAAAACTGTTTGAATGCAAAAATATAGTTGAGACTCAAAAAAATGCATTTGAACACTGTTTTTCTTTGCTTGAAAATGTTTTCTTTGATAGAAGTGAAGGTTTTTTTGTTTGAAGCAACTTTTTTGATTGAAGTATTTTGTGTTTGGGCCATATTATGGGTAGGACATTTGTGTCTTTATAATTCAATCAAAAAAGAAGTTGCTTCAAACAAACAAAATATTTTCAATAAAAAAATCACTTCAATCAAAAAATAAACCTTTTCAATCATAGAAAAAATGTTTTTGAATGCAAAAAAATATTTGAGACTCAAAAAATTGCACTTGAACACTTTTTTTGATTGAAAATGTTTTCTTTGAAGTAATCTTTTTTGTTTGGACCATGTTATGGGTAGGACATTTGTGTCTTAATTATTCATTCCCAAAAAAGTTGCTTCAATCAAAAAATATTTTCAATATTTTCAGATTCAATATTTAACCGTCATTTATCATCACAGTAGCAGCGTTACATACGTTGGCAGCTGTAAACACTCATAAAAACATTATTAAAAAACATCCGGTGGTTTGGTGCCCACCTGTAAACTGAACATGTCAGGAGTAGTTAACATTTATAATCATCCGAGGACGTTACAGACGTTGTTTTTGGTTCCTGTCTGTTTCCTGAATATATTCGTAAATGTGTGAATGTGTAAATGAGAGGCATTAACTTATAGCACTTTGTAGAAGGAGCTTTGTAAAGTTCACTCCATTCACTTGTATTAGTTCACGGGGCAGATCTGCCTCCTCCAATATGTCGTCGACATATCGCAGCAGCGGGCCAACCCGCTCAATGAGGCGTCCATGTATATATGTCTATGGTTTTATCTACTAACCAACATAGACATATATACAACAATTCCATCACTGCTTCCTGGCTTGCTGGCGACCATGGCTTGCTGGCGACCATGGCTTGCTTGTCAGAAAGACGTTGTTGGTGTAGACACTTGTCACTCAAACATGTCTGACCAATGGGGAAGCACCCGCCCACTGCGGTACGTTTGTGTCAAAATGATTTAAACAAAAAAAACGATTTCAAAACTTTTTTCACTTCAAATCGAAAAAAAGTTCAATAAAAAAAAACACTTAAAATGATTTTTTTTTTTTGCATTTAAAGAGTTTTTTCTTTGATTGAACATCTATTTTTTTTTATTGAAGCAACTTTTTTGGGATTGAATAATTAAGACACAAATGTCCTACCCATAACATGGTCCAAACACAAAAGAGATTACTTCAATCAAAGAAAACATTTTCAATCAAAAAAAAAAGTGTTCAAGTGCAAGTTTTTGAGTTTCAAATATTTTTTTGCATTCAAAAACATTGTTTCTATGATTGAAAAGGTTTATTTTTTGATTAAAGTGATTTTTTTATTGAAACTATTTTGTTTGTTTGAAGCAACTTCTTTTTTGATTGAATTATAAAGACACACATGTCCTACCCATAATATGGCCCAAACAACAATGCTTAAATCAAAAAAGTTGCTTCAAACAAAAACCTTCACTTCTATCAAAGAAAACATTTTCAAGCAAAGAAAGTGTTCAAATGCATTTTTTTGAGTCTCAACTATATTTTTGCATTCAAACACTTTTTTTCTTTGATTGAAATGGGTTTTTTTGATTGAAAATATATTTTTTGATTGAAGCAACCTTTTTTTGATTGAATAATAAAGACACAAATCTACCTTCATAATGTCCTACCCATAATATGGCCCAAACACAAAACAACAATACTTCAATCAAAAAAGTTGCTTCAAACAAAAAAACCTTCACTTCTATCAAAGAAAACATTTTCAAGCAAAGAAAAACAGTGTTCAAATGCATTTTTTGAGTCTCAACTATATTTTTGCATTCAAAGAGTTTTTTTCTTTGAAATGGGTTTTTTTGATTGAAGCAACCTTTTTTGATTGAATAATAAAGACACAAATCTACCTTCATAGTTTGACCAGTGTTTTGTTTGTGATGTAAACCAGTTGTAAGTAACTCAGCTGCACTACAATCTGGCACTTAATAGACTACCTGTGTTAGCATAGTAGGAGAGAGAAGCCTTTTTCTTTGATAACCCCTTTTTCTCCTGTTTATACTGATTTAGGAGTTAGGTAAGATTTTGTCTTGTTTATATTTTTGATTTGTGGCAGGAAGTTAGGGTAAACAGATTATTTTGTTTGTTGTGTTGGCCTTGTTCTCCCTCTGAAGCAAAATAAATGCTTCTTTGAATGTAACTCCTCTGTGACACTGACTTCTTTGGAGTGATAGAATGGGTAGATTCCCATCCTGTTATGTCCTGGGTTACCCTAGACCAGGGGCGTAACACTACACTTGGAAATTAGACTGATCAACTTGATTCAGGGATGGCTTAAAATATGATTTTCTTTTCCAGTTAGTACTTCGCATTATTTTAGCTGTTGTCCTACATTACAATCCTGTTCTTTACACCTGTTTAAATATTGTTGAAGAGACGACAGTTTTGCTGGATGATCACTTTATTTTTTGAAAGGCTGATCTCTGGACATTATTTATTTTTGTCATACACATTAAACTTCTATTTTTTTTTGTGAACTGACAACCTTGAAGTTTAAACAGCACCTGTATTTTTGTCTGTTACCCGTTTAACAAACAGCTGCACATGAAGAACAAGCTGCAGTCTGTATTTATGCGGTGTACTGTGTATTTATGCTGTGTATTTCGTGCTGCATTCTGCGTATTGTGCATTTCGTGCTGCATTCTGCGTATTGTGTATTTCGTGCTGCATTCTGCGTATTGTGTATTTCGTGCTGCATTCTGCGTCTTGTGTATTTCGTGCTGCATTCTGCGTCTTGTGTATTTCGTGCTGCATTCTGCGTATTGTGTATTTCGTGCTGCGGTCTGCGTATTGTTTGCTATGTGCTGTGGTTTGCATATTTCGTGCTGTGTACTCGTTTAAACAGCACCTGTGATTTTCTGTCTTACCTGTTTAACAAACAGCTACACATGAAGAACAAGCTGCAGTCTGTATTTATGCGGTGTACTGTGTATTTATGCGGTGTATTTCGTGCTGCATTCTGCGTATTGTGTATTTCGTGCTGCATTCTGCGTATTGTGTATTTCGTGCTGCATTCTGCGTATTGTGTATTTCGTGCTGCATTCTGCGTATTGTTTGCTATGTGCTGTGGTTTGCATATTTCGTGCTGTGTACTCGTTTAAACAGCACCTGTGATTTTGTCTTACCTGTTTAACAAACAGCTGCACATGAAGAACAAGCTGCAGTCTGTATTTATGCGGTGTACTGTGTATTTATGCGGTGTACTGTGTATTTATGCTGTGTATTTCGTGCTGCATTCTGCGTATTGTGTATTTCGTGCTGCATTCTGCGTATTGTGTATTTCGTGCTGCATTCTGCGTATTGTGTATTTCGTACTGCATTCTGCGTATTGTGTATTTCGTGCTGCGGTCTGCGTATTGTTTGCTATGTGCTGCGGTTTGCATATTCCGTGCTGTCTACTCGTTTAAACAGCACCTGTGATTTTCTGTCTGTTACCTGTTTAACAAGCTGCAGTCTGTATTTATGCTGTGTATTTCGTACTGTGTACTCATACTGTATTTGTACTGTGGTCCCTGGTCTGTGTATTTCGTGCTGTGGTCTGTGTACTCGGTACTGTGTATTCAATATTCATACTGTGTACTCGTTCTGTGGTCTGAGGTATGTATACTATGGTATGTGGACTGGACTGTATACAGCGATATGTGGTGTACTGTCTACTGTGGTCAGTGTACTCATTCTGTGGTCTGTTTACTTGTACTTTGTACACCTACTGCGGTCTGTGTACTCGATATTCGGTCTGTGTACTCGTACTGTGTATTCGTTGTGTGTACTGTGGTCCCTGGTCTGTGCATTTATGTACTGTGGTTTATATACTATGTACTGTGGTATGTCTACTGTGGTCTGTAGACTGCGGTGACTGTCGAGTTATTCTGCCTTCAACTGCCTGAACTCGATCAGGCTTGGCACAGAGGACGCAGGAGTCAACTCAATTAACTTAGTCCATTCCTTTATTTGACCTTAGTTTCAAATTAGGTTGAAAACCTCAAAAAAAAAAAAAAATCAGATTCAACACTGTAAATCATAATCATCACATGCAATCAGCTCTGTTTTAGCTTTAGCAAATTAAGTAGTTTCAAATCCAAAATTAATGTAAAAAATACATACCAGTAGCGTCTCTGTGCTTCTCTCACTCACTCAACTGCACCCAGAGCAGACAAAGGCCGCCCAGGTGCTCAACCCAGGTTAATCACCCTCTCACTCTGTCCCTGAAACAGTGAACACCCGGACGCACTACTGCCCCCTGGCACATATCTCACCCACACCATAAACATTTCAAACACCCTCACCATGAAAAATAAACAGTATCTACTGCATAACTCAACACCTCCCACTTGAGCTCCTGGTTACTGAAAGTTTTTCTTCATGCTGCTCCTCGATAGGAAGCAGGATCACCAGACGTCTCACATCCCTGTGAAGGATGGTAACACAGCTGTCAACCATCTTCTTTGCCAGTTTTCGACCTTTAATCACCCAGGCCTTCTTCCTCATCCTGAGGAGTGTTCCTGCCACACCTTCATGCATTGTGGGCCTCTTGTGCTATCAACATGGCTATCCATGCTCCATATGGTATTATTGGCATTGCAGATTTGTCTTCAGCAAACATCTGAACCCTGCCTCCACAGACCAACAACCCAGAGTCTTCATCTTTGTACACCACCAGTCTATTAAGAGCCGTAACTGGAAAAGTCTTTCCTGCTTGAGCTTCAAGGAAGAGATATCTGAGCGCATCATCCCGTTCTCTTGCTGTCAGCATTGTTACTTTGCCTTTCATTTGTCCTCTACCCTTCTCCTTAATCTCCAGCCACTTCTTAGCAGCCCGTTGGACCCAGGCAACAACATTGACTAGCTTGTGCAAGCTACTGAACCTCGCCACCTTCACAAGACTCTTCGGCACAGAATCAACAGGTGTTTTCCCTGAACCACCTGTGGGGTTTGTCTGTGGCGGGGTCTTTAAAGC
The DNA here is from genome assembly GCF_040436345.1 of Pagrus major. Taxonomy (NCBI): domain Eukaryota; kingdom Metazoa; phylum Chordata; class Actinopteri; order Spariformes; family Sparidae; genus Pagrus; species Pagrus major. Next base: position 15,727,633 of record NC_133224.1, read on the forward strand.
TTGCCCCAGTGGTTGGCAGGTGTTGCTCTCCCTTTACCTGACTTCTGGTCACTGCTGCTGCAAAAGCTTTTCTGTGGAGCTTGTTCACACTCTCTCTGGCATGAGCCACAACTTCCCCAGCTGACTTCTTGGGCCATTTTTCCACTGGCCACCTCAGAAACTCTGGTCCATTTTGCCACGCAGATCCTTCCTTCAGCTCTTTTGCAGCGCACCCTCGTGTTCTTATATCAGCAATGTTCAGTTCTCCAGGAATCCACCACCAATCTTCAATGGGTCCAGCCTTTTGGATCTCACCCACAGTTTGCAAAGAAGGTTTGGTAGCCATAGCTGTCTCTTTGGATGGTGCCCAAGACTGTTTGGCTGTCCACTAGATGGAACCATTTTTCCACTTCCAATCTTCCGTGTCTCTCAAAATACTTCCTGAGCCTGGCTGCAAAGACTGCTCCACAAATTTCAGCTTTTACCGCTTCTCCTTTTTGATCCAGTGGAGTCAGTTTGGCTTTTGCTTCCACAAAGCGGACGTCAACTCCCCTCTGTGTTCCACCTCAGGTACATCACTGCTCCATAGGTTCTATCACTCCCATCTGAGAAGGTGATTCCCCACGGCTTCCCTCTCCAGCCAGCTGGTGTGATGCTTCTGTGGAACTTGATTTGTCCAAGCTCTACATATTCTTCAAACAGTTTAATGGCTTCTTCTCTTAGACCTTCTGAAAGTGGTTCATCCCAAGTCTCCCGAGTCATCTTTCCACCTCCAGCCTCTTGGAAGGCCTTCCTTACAAGGATTGCCCCCTTCTGTTTAACAGGCGTAACTAGACCAATTGGGTCATAGAGTCCAGCTACCTGACTTAGCAGCTCTCTCCTGCTCAGAGGATAAGGTGTTCCCGGTCTCACATCCTCCTTCTTCAGATCCTCACCCAGCCTGATTTTTCTTTTCCTCTTGGAGAAGTTGATGTTAGCATGTAAAGCATGTCCTCTTCCATCTGATATCCAACACCCAGAGCTTTATTGTCTTCATCCCTCATCTGGTTTGGAAGGATGATTGTTTTGGCTTGTGCTGCTGCTTTCTGCTTTTGTGGGATTTCCTCTGCAGTGCCCCGCCTCCCACTTTGGCCTGACCACACCCAGGGTTTAAGAAAGAAGCCTCCTGCCTTCAGAATGTGCTCCACTCCTTGTGTGATTTTGATCAGTTCCTCCAGACTGTTGTGGGAGGTTAGGATATCATCTACATAACTATCCTCCTCCAGGACCCTGCGCTCCTCCTCCAGGTGAGTAAAGATGGCTAGCCTCACCGTCTCACGCATAGCGAGCTAAGCAATGCACCCAGCTGGTCTGTCACCTATATTGACTCGTGTGATGGCATACTCCTTCATGTCTTCATCTGGCTTGTCCCTCCAGAGAAATCTGTGCAGATGCATTTCACGTTCCTCCAGCCACACTGACTTATACATCTTTTTGATGTCACCTAGTGCTGCACACACACCTCTTCTGAACCTCAGCAGGACAGCTCTTATTGGGTTTAGAACATCTGGCCCCTTTTAAGAGAAGATCGTTCATGCTCAGTCCCTTGAACTTCTGGCTGCTGTTCCATACTAGTCGCACTGGAGTTGTCGCTGAGTGAGGGTTCAGTGCCACCAAGTGGCTCACATACCAGACCGGCCCCTTCCAGTTTCCTTTTAACTCCTCAGTGAGTTCCATGGCAGCACGGCGTTCAACCATCTCATGGACTTGGGCTGTATATGCAGCTTTCCACTCAGGCTCTCTCTCCAATTGCCTTTCTGTTCTTAAAAATGTGGCTTCCACTGCACTTTTGTTGTTGGGGAGAGAGGCAGGATCTTCAATCCAAGGATATCTAGCATCCCAGTGTGGCGAGTTCACGTGAGTATCCTCCTCCATGATGTGAGTCCTCTTTTTATGATTTCAAGTTCTTTTTCTTCTGCCAGTGTCATCTCTTTCCCTCCGGGCTGGCAATTTCCACATCTGCATCCTCCACACCTTGGTTCACAGGCTGCCCCAATGCTCTCCCATCTCCACCATTCAATAAACTCACGGTTGGTGGCTGCTGCAAACTTTGCATGGGCCTGATGCTCCTTTTGTAGACAGGAATTCTCAGCTTCTGATGCGTCTCTGATAATCTCCTCATATTTGACAGCAGCTGTTCTCATGGACCGGGCAAAGTGGGTTTTTGACTCATGCGCTGCCACTTCCACATCCTCAAAGAGTTCAGGATGCGCTCCACCCACTGTCTTCCCGAGTGGACCCTCCCACAAGACGAGGTCTCCAACCACTCTTTCTTTGAGGAGCAAGCCTTCCCTCTCTGTGGCTGATAAGGAGCTCGACATCTCTTGGCCTCCTTAGCTCCTCCAGCTCAACCTCTGGGAAGAATTCCTTCAACTTTTCAGGCTCTATTACCTTGTGCACCTTGGCGATGTCATCCAGTCCATAGCAAACCATTTCATGGGCTCTCTCCTGGCCTTTGGGTGTTCTGATCCTGACTTTGAGAAGGTACCTTCTTGTGTTCACTCTCATAGTCATCCCACCAACACCATACAGAACTAAGGTTACATTCTCACTCCGTAACCTCAGCCTGTCAGCAGCCTTATGGGTAATGTAGTTTGTGTCAGACGCAAGATCCATCAGTGTTCCCACTTTCTGTCCTGCGTTGGCGGTGACCTCCATCAGCATCAGGATGACAGGAAGTTCACAGAGCCCATTCCTCTTCAAAAGCTGTGACTGTTCTTTGTTTGTGTTAGCTGTCCAGGCACTACTGTTGGTGAATGCATTCCTGCATCTCTCTGCCATCTCAGGGGTAAGTTCAGACAGAAAACTCTCCTGCTCTTCAGTCAGTTTGCTTTTTCCTCCACTTCCTTTTCTGCTGTCTTCGTTGCTGAACTTCTTGCTGACCCCGACTGGACAGAGAAAATAATGATCAGAAATACCATCTTTGTTACAGACTTTATTTCTGCACAGGTAGATGTCTTTGCAGAAACTATCATCATGCAGTCCGAGGCATTTCCTGCATGCTCCCAGCTTCTTCACGGCAGCTCTTTTGTCATGGAATTTCAATCCTTTAAACTTTTTACAGAAGAATATCTTGTCATGATGTCTCCCATCACCACACACGTCCTCCATTCCTTTCTTTGCCATCTTGATGGAAGCATATCTTTTCTAAAATTTCTTCCCCTGACCGTAGTCTGGTCTCTCAGTTTTCTCCACAGTTTTGAGCTGCTCAAGTCTTTCAAGGACCCCTTCTTGCTTCTTTAGGAACCTCAGGAGCATATCAAAGTGGTTGTCTGGGGTGACATTACTGCTTGGCTCTAGCATGAAGATTAACCAGTCTCTTTTCACAAAATCAGGCAATTTGCTCTCTATCGTCTTGATGACCAATGGGTTCCTTATTGCACCTGAATTTCCCAGCTCCGTCAGATCTGCTAGGGCCTTTTCCAGTCTGAATTACATCAATGACTTTTCTCGGCTGATTTCCCTTCACAGGAGCCATTTTCTCCATTTCTTCTAGGATCTCTATGACAATTGTCGACTTATTGCCATACCTGTTCTCCATGACTCTGAAGATCTCATCAGCAGTGTTGTAGGTTGGCAGTCTGAGATCCCTCATTATCTTGTCTTCAACACTGTTGAGTTGAATTTTCTTGACCTCAGCTGACCCCGATGGCTCTCCTTGTCTTTGAAGGTTTTCCCAATTCTTCCTCCATCTGTGATAATCTCTCGTCTCCACTGAAGATGGGAAGAGCTGTCGGTTTAATCCTCACCATAGGCGCTGCAGGAATTGGTGCTCCAGCCATCACATGTGCAGGTTGTGCAGCACTCGCTTCTTCTGCAACTCTCCGTGCAGTGGCAAACTCAGCTGTCCTCAGTTCAAGTCTGCTGTTGATTTCTTTGATATGTGAGATATCTGACTCTGCCATCAAGGTCTCTTTTCTCCCCCCCAGGGATCCATCGCTCCCACGCTAACATGGTCTTGATGACTTCCTTCATCCTCTTCTCCAAGAGACTCAGATGCACCTGATAACCCTCCAGGTGGGTTTCCTGCTACCTCAGCACTTTTCTCTGCCACCAGGATTGCAGCTGTAATTTCATCTTGACCATACCTTGACCACAGGTTCGTCTGGATAATGCAGCGCACCTCTTTAAACCTTGTTTCGGCTTCATCCACAGTCTTTTCTATGTCACCTTCCAGCTGCTCTCCAAGGTCCTCCTCTCCTTCCTCTTTTGTTGCCTCAGCCAGTAGTCCAGTCCTGTATTCATCATTTGCTTCAAATACTTTCCTTAGACAGTCTGAGAGCTTACCGAATTCCTCCCGCAGCTCTTCTTCTACCATTCTGTCTGCTCCTTTACTGATGAAGTTGGCTTGCGTGGTGAAGCTGCTTTTTGCAGTGGTCCTCTCCCTTTTGAGCTGCTTGACCGTCTTCCCCAGAACATCTTCTGCCATTTTGTCTCATCGACTCTCCAGCCTCCCTTGTGTCTACAGCTTTCCTGTCCAGGCTGTCCGTCTGGTTTTCATCTGTCGAGTTATTCTGCCTTCAACTGCCTGAACTCGATCAGGCTTGGCACAGAGGACGCAGGAGTCAACTCAATTAACTTAGTCCATTCCTTTATTTGACCTTAGTTTCAAATTAGGTTGAAAACCTCAAAAAAAAGAGAAAAAACAAATCAGATTCAACACTGTAAATCATAATCATCACATGCAATCAGCTCTGTTTTAGCCTTAGCAAATTAAGTAGTTTCAAATCCAAAATTAATGTAAAAAATACATACCAGTAGCGTCGCTGTGCTTCTCTCACTGACTCAACTGCACCCAGAGCAGACAAAGGCCACCCAGGTGCTCAACCCAGGTTAATCACCCTCTCACTCTGTCCCTGAAACAGTGAACACCCGGACGCACTACTGCCCCCTGGCACATATCTCACCCACACCATAAACATTTCAAACACCCTCACCGTGAAAAATAAACAGTATCTACTGCATAACTCAACAGTGACTACTGTGACTGTATTCATACTTTGTATTTATACTGTGGGCCTGTGATCTGTATACTGTGCCCTCTGATCTGTATACTGTGGTCTGTATGTATGCTGTGTATTCACACTGTATTCTGTATGTATGCTGTGTACTCGCACTGTGATCTGTATACTGTGGTACTTGTACTGTGGTCTGTGTGTATGCTGTGTACTCGTACTGTGGTCTGTGTGTATGCTGTGTACTCGTACTGTGGTCTATGTGTGCTGTGTACTCGCACTGTGATCTGTGGTACTTGTACTGCGGTCTGTGTGTATGCTGTGGTCTATGTATGCTGTGTACTCGAACTGTGATCTGTATACTGTGGTACTTGTACTGCGGTCTGTGTGTATGCTGTGTACTTGTACTGCGGTCTGTGTGTATGCTGTGTACTTGTACTGCGGTCTGTGTGTATGCTGTGTACTCGTACTGTGGTCTGTGTATGCTGTGTACTCGTACTGTGGTCTGTGTATGCTGTGTACTCGTACTGTGGTCTGTGTAGTTATGCTCTGCACTGTCAACTGTGGTCTGCGTACTGCATATTTTGTGCTTTGTTCTCATGCTTTGGTCTGTGTACTCATACTGTGTATTTGGTGTTCGCACTGTGAACTGTATGTGGACTGTATACTGTGGTCTCTGTATGCTGCGTACAGTGGTCTGTCTACTGGAGTCTGTGTACTTGGTACTGTGTATTCGCACTCCGTACTCAGCATTCTTTCTATGTATTTCCTGCTGTGGTCTGCGTGCTGTGTACTTGTACTTTGGGCTGTGTTAAAATAATTCTGTGTTAATTTAGAACTGGAGGAAGGAGATCGGAGTCAGCTCAAAATTCAAACAAGGGTTTAATCTTGTACAAGAGGAGCATTCACAGAGCAACATGCAGTTCAGTTACAAAGTGAAGACTCAATATCAGAAGAGCAATGCTTGGCTTATATGTGTCTCTGTGGGTGTGTTTTCACTCTAACAGCTGCTCATTCATGCCGTCCTGTAGAGAAGAGCGTGTTTACCTTCAGTGAGTACTCAGTACCTTACATAGGTCATAAAAGGGGTCACAAGTTAGAGGTTACAGGTCACAGTTCACATTTAACAGTCTCTCTCAATAGGGCTGTGTAAACTATTCAATTCACATTCCTCTACATGAAGTACAAAATTCTCATCACAGTCTGTGTACTCGTACTGTGTATTCGGTGTTCATACTGTGGTCTGCGTGTTGTGTACTCTGTATTCGTACTGTGTACTCGTTCTGTGGTCTGTGTACTTGGTGTTCGTTCTGTGGTCTGTGTACTCTGTCTTCATACTGTGTGTTCGTTCTGTGGTCTGTGTACTCTGTCTTCATACTGTGTGTTCGTTCTGTGGTCGGTGTACTCTGTCTTCATACTGTGTGTTCGTTCTGTGGTCGGTGTACTCTGTCTTCATACTGTGTGTTCGTTCTGTGGTCGGTGTACTCTGTCTTCATACTGTGTGTTCGTTCTGTGGTCGGTGTACTCTGTCTTCATACTGTGTGTTCGTTCTGTGGTCGGTGTACTCTGTCTTCATACTGTGTGTTCGTTCTGTGGTCTGTGTACTCTGTCTTCATACTGTGTGTTCGTTCTGTGGTCTGTGTACTCTGTCTTCATACTGTGTGTTCGTTCTGTGGTCTGTGTACTCTGTCTTCATACTGTGTGTTCGTTCTGTGGTCTGTGTACTCTGTCTTCATACTGTGTGTTCGTTCTGTGGTCTGTGTACTCTGTCTTCATACTGTGTGTTCGTTCTGTGGTCTGTGTACTCTGTCTTCATACTGTGTGTTCGTTCTGTGGTCTGTGTACTCTGTCTTCATACTGTGTGTTCGTTCTGTGGTCTGTGTACTCTGTCTTCATACTGTGTGTTCGTTCTGTGGTCTGTGTACTCTGTCTTCATACTGTGTGTTCGTTCTGTGGTCTGTGTACTCTGTCTTCATACTGTGTGTTCGTTCTGTGGTCTGTGTACTCTGTCTTCATACTGTGTGTTCGTTCTGTGGTCTGTGTACTCTGTCTTCATACTGTGTGTTCGTTCTGTGGTCTGTGTACTCTGTCTTCATACTGTGTGTTCGTTCTGTGGTCTGTGTACTCTGTCTTCATACTGTGTGTTCGTTCTGTGGTCTGTGTACTCTGTCTTCATACTGTGTACTCGTTCTGTGGTCTTTGTACTCGGTCTTCATACTGTGTACTCGTTCTGTGGTCTTTGTATCCATTCTGTGCATTTACTGTGGTCTGTGTTAATGTCTACTGCGGTCTGTGTATTTGTACTGTCTACTGTGGTCTCTGCACTGTGTACTCAGTATTCGTTCTGTGGTCTATGTACTGTCTACTGTGGTCTCTGCACTGTGTACTCAGTATTCGTTCTGTGGTCTGTGTACTTGGTGTTCGTTCTGTGGTCTGTGTACTCGGTCTTCATACTGTGTGTTCGTTCTGTGGTCTGTGTACTCGGTCTTCATACTGTGTGTTCGTTCTGTGGTCTGTGTACTCTGTCTTCATACTGTGTGTTCGTTCTGTGGTCTGTGTACTCTGTCTTCATACTGTGTGTTCGTTCTGTGGTCTGTGTACTCTGTCTTCATATTGTGTGTTCGTTCTGTGGTCTGTGTACTCTGTCTTCATATTGTGTGTTCGTTCTGTGGTCTGTGTTAATGTCTACTGCGGTCTGTGTATTTGTACTGTCTACTGTGGTCTCTGCACTGTGTACTCAGTATTCGTTCTGTGGTCTATGTACTGTCTACTGTGGTCTCTGCACTGTGTACTCAGTATTCGTTCTGTGGTCTATGTACTGTCTACTGTGGTCTCTGCACTGTGTACTCAGTATTCGTTCTGTGGTCTATGTACTGTGTATTTTGTGCTCTGTACTCGTACTTTGGTCTGTGTACTTGTACGGTTTATTCGGTGTTCATACTGTGGTCTGTGTACTTGTACTGTGGTCTTTGTGTTTGTTCTGTGTACTGTGACTCAGTGTTCGTTCTGTGTTGTCTGTGGCCTCCAGTGGGTTCCAGCTGCCTTCGCCGCCGGCTTCCAGAGGCTCCGAGCCCTCGCCACCGGCCTCCAGAGGGTCCGTGCCTTTGTTGCCGGCTTCCAGAGGGTCCGTGCCTTTGTTGCCGGCTTCCAGAGGGTCCGTGCCTTCGCCGCCGGCTTCCAGAGGGTCCGTGCCTTCACCGCCGACTTCCAGAGGGTCCGTGCTTTCGCCGTCGGCTTGCGGATGGTCCGAGTCTCGCCACCGGCTTCCAGAGGGTCCGTGCTTTCGCCGCCGGCTTGCAGAGGGTCCGAGCCCTCGCCACCGGCGTCCAGTGGGTTCCAGCCGGCTTCGCTGCCGGCTTCCAGAGGGTCCGTGCCTTCACCGCCGGCTTCCAGAGGGTCCGTGCTTTCGCCGCCGGCTTGCGGATGGTCCGAGTCTCGCCACCGGCTTCCAGAGGGTCCGAGCCCTCGCCACCGGCGTCCAGTGGGTTCCAGCCGGCTTCGCTGCCAGCTTCCAGAGGGTCCGTGCCTTTGTTGCCGGCTTCCAGAGGGTCCGTGCCTTCGCCGCTGGCTTCCAGAGGGTCTGAGCCTTCGCCGCCGGCCTCCAATGGGTTCCAGCCGGCTTCCAGAGGGTCTGTGCCGGCTTCCAGAGGGTCCGTGCCTTTGCTGCTGGCTTCCATAGGGTTCGATCCCTCGCCGCCGGCTTCCAGAGGGTTTGAGCCTTCACCGCCCACTTCCAGAGGTTCTGAGCCTTCGCTGCTGGCCTCCAGTGAGTTCCTGCCGGCTTTCAGAGGGTCCGTGCTTTCGCCGCCGGCTTTCAGAGGGTCCGTGCTTTCGCCGCCGGCTTTCAGAGGGTCCGTGCTTTCGCCGCCGGCTTTCAGAGGGTCCGTGCTTTCGCCGCCGGCTTTCAGAGGGTCCGTGCTTTCGCCGCCGGCTTGCAAGAGGGTCCGTGCTTTCGCCGCCGGCTTGCAAGAGGGTCCGTGCCTTCGCCGCTGGCTTCCAGAGGGTCTGAGCCTTCGCCGCCGGCCTCCAATGGGTTCCAGCCGGCTTCCAGAGGGTCCGTGCCTTCGCCGCCGGCCTCCAGTGGGTTCCTGCCGGCTTCCAGAGGGTCCGTGCCTTTGCTGCTGGCTTCCATAGGGTTCGATCCCACGCCGCCGGCTTCCAGAGGGTCCGTGCCTTTGCTGCTGGCTTGCAGATGGTCCGAGCCCTCGCCAACGGCCTCCAGTGGGTTCCAGCCGGCTTTCAGAGGGTCCGTGCTTTCGCCGCTGGCTTGCAGATGGTCCGAGCCCTCGCCAACGGCCTCCAGTGGGTTCCAGCCGGCTTCGCTGCCAGCTTCCAGAGGGTCCGTGCCTTTGTTGCCGGCTTCCGGAGGGTCCGTGCCTTCGCCGCTGGCTTGCAGAGGGTCTGAGCCTTCGCCGCCGGCCTCCAATGGGTTCCAGCCGGCTTCGCTGCCGGCTTCCAGAGGGTCCGTGCCTTCGCCGCCGGCCTCCAGTGGGTTCCTGCCGGCTTCCAGAGGGTCCGTGCCTTTGCTGCTGGCTTCCATAGGGTTCGATCCCTCGCCACCGGCTTCCAGAGGGTTCGAGCCTTCGCCGCCCACTTCCAGAGGTTCTGAGCCTTCGCCGCTGGCCTCCAGTGAGTTCCTGCCGGCTTTCAGAGGGTCCGTGCTTTCGCCGCCAGCTTGCAGATGGTCCGAGCCCTCGCCACCGGCCTCCAGTGGGTTCCAGCCGGCTTCGCTGCCAGCTTCCAGAGGGTCCGTGCCTTCGTTGCCGGCTTCCAGAGGGTCTGAGCCTTCGCCTCCAGTGGGTTCTAGCCAGCTTCGCTGCCGGCTTCCAGAGGGTCCGTGCCTTCGCCGCCGGCTTCCAGAGGGTCTGAGCCTTCCCCGCCAGCCTCCAGTGGGTTCCAGCTGGCTTTGCCGCCGGCTTCCAGAGGGTCCGTGTCTTCGCCGCCGGCTTCCAGAGGGTCAGAGCCTTCGCCAGTGGGTTCCAGAGGGTTCCAGCCGGTTCCAGCCGGCTTTGTCTCTGGCTTCCAGAGGATCCTCGTACTGTGGTCTGTGGTATGTATACTATGTTCTGTGGTATGTATACTGTGGACTGTGTTCATTGGTATGTAGACTGTGGTATGTCTACTGTGGACTGGACTGTGTACAATGTATGTAGACTGTATTTATACTGTGGACTGTATGTATAATATGTACTCTGTATTCATACTGTGGACTGTAATGTGGACTGTATGCATACTGTGGACTGTAATGTGGACTGTATGTATACTGTGGACTGTGTGTGCACTGTGGACGTGTGTGTGTGTGTGTGTGTGTGTGTGTGTGTGTGTGTGTGTGTGTGTGTGTGTGTGTGTGTGTGTGTGTGTGTGTGTATTGTGGATTTATACTGTGGACTGTTGTGTATATTGTGGATTTATACTGTGGACTGTTGTGTATATTGTGGATTTATACTGTGGACTGTTGTGTATATTGTGGATTTATACTGTGGACTGTTGTGTATATTGTGGATTTATACTGTGGACTGTTGTGTATACTTTGTATGTGCACTGTGAACTGTTGTGTATGCTTTGTATGTGCACTGTGAACTGTTGTGTATGCTTTGTATGTGCACTGTGGACTGTTGGGTATACTTTGTATCCATACTGTTATGTGCACTGTGGACTGGTAAGTATATTGTGTATTTATACTGTGGACTGTTATGTATACTGTGTGTGTGGACTGTTATGTATACCGTGGATTTATACTGTGGACTGTGTTCGGTGGTATGTCTACTGTGGTCTGTGGACTGGACTCTACTGTATACAATGTATGTAGACTGTATTTATACTGTGTACTTTGTATTTTTACTGTGGACTGTATGTATACTGTGTACTTTGTATTTTTACTGTGGACTGTATGTATACTGTGTACTTTGTATTTTTACTGTGGACTGTATGTATACTGTGTACTTTGTATTCATACTGTGGACTGTATGTATAATGTGGACTGTATGCATACTGTGGACTGTTATGTATACTGTGGATTTATACTGTGGACTGTTATGTATACTGTGGATTTATACTGTGGACTGTTATGTATACTTTGTATGTGCTCTGTGGCCTGTTGTGTATACTTTGTATGTGCACTGTGAACTGTTGTGTATGCTTTGTATGTGCACTGTTGTGTATACTTTGTATGTGCACTGTGGACTGTTGGGTATACTTTGTATGTGCACTGTGGACTGTTGGGTATACTTTGTATTCATACTGTTATGTGCAATGCTAAGTATATTGTGTATTTATACTGTGGACTGTTATTTGGACTTTTATGTGCACTGTGGACTGGTAAGTATATTGTGTATTTTTACTGTGGACTGTATGTATACTGTGTACTTTGTATTTTTACTGTGGACTGTATGTATACTGTGTACTTTGTATTTTTACTGTGGACTGTATGTATACTGTGTACTTTGTATTCATACTGTGGACTGTATGTATAATGTGCACTGTATGCATACTGTGGACTGTAATGTATACTGTGGATTTATACTGTGGACTGTTATGTATACTGTGGATTTATACTGTGGACTGTTATGTATACTGTGGATTTATACTGTGGACTGTTATGTATACTTTGTATGCATACTGTGGACTGTAATGTATACTGTGGATTTATACTGTGGACTGTTATGTATACTGTGGATTTATACTGTGGACTGTTATGTATACTTTGTATGTGCTCTGTGGCCTGTTGTGTATACTTTGTATGTGCACTGTGGACTGTTGGGTATACTTTGTATTCATACTGTTATGTGCACTGCTAAGTATATTGTGTATTTATACTGTGGACTGTTATTTGGACTTTTATGTGCACTGTGGACTTATGTGCACTGTGGACTGGTAAGTATATTGTGTATTTATACTGTGGACTGTTATGTATACTGTGTGTGTGGACTGTTATGTATACCGTGGATTTATACTGTGGACTGTGTTCGGTGGTATGTCTACTGTGGTCTGTGGACTGGACTCTACTGTATACAATGTATGTAGACTGTATTTATACTGTGTACTTTGTATTTTTACTGTGGACTGTATGTATACTGTGTACTTTGTATTTTTACTGTGGACTGTATGTATACTGTGTACTTTGTATTTTTACTGTGGACTGTATGTATACTGTGTACTTTGTATTTTTACTGTGGACTGTATGTATACTGTGTACTTTGTATTCATACTGTGGACTGTATGTATAATGTGCACTGTATGCATACTGTGGACTGTTATGTATACTGTGGATTTATACTGTGGACTGTTATGTATACTGTGGATTTATACTGTGGACTGTTATGTATACTTTGTATTCATACTGTGGACTTGTGTGTGGACTGGTATGTATACAGTGTATGTATGCTATGGACTGTTATGTATACCGTGGATTTATACGGTGATTAAGGCAATCATCAGACTGTTATTGAAATTTCTTGTCACGATCCTGTCATTTTAGTTTTATTGTGTGCGTTTTATGTTTTCCAGCTTTTCCAGCCTATCAGCCCTTTCCTGTTTCTGGTGTTTTTCCGTTCATTTCCCTCACCTGTGTTTCTCCGCCTCACTCCAACTGCACCTCATCCCCACATTAGGTTTGTTTGTATTTAAGCCTGTGTTGTTCCCTCACTCTTTGTTGGTCTGTCTGTTCAGTTCTCATCCTCACATAACTCCTGTTACCCGGCATTCCTGTGTCTTTTCCCCAGTCCTCATGTGCTCCCTGTACTCATGTTGGATTTATGGTTTGTTCTGTTTTTTGTTTTACTGTTGTCTGGATTCCCTCCATTTGCCAGGCTTTTGTTACCTGTCTGTTTGCTTACCTTATTTTGGATTGTTTGGACCAATGATCAGTTTTCATTAAAGCTCACTTCTGGTATTGAGTCTGCCTGCTCCTGTGTGCATTTGGATCCTGTTTTTGCATGTGACATTTCTGTGGAGATACCTGACAAGTGGAAAAGTGAGCAATACTGACAAGTGGCCAGACAAATAACTTGACTGCCTTTCAACAAGTAGCATGGCAGTTTGTGTTATTAGTGTTAACACGTATTCATTCACTCAGACACATCACTGTCTCTTTTCATTCAATAAATAGTCAAATATTCTGAAGGGTTATTTTCAAGAAATGAAATTTTAAGAAATGTGCACCTGGAAAAAGGCTTTCATTACTTCAGTCCATTTGCCATGTGCAACATCAGTCAGTATTAGCCTTTAAAGCCATAGGGGAACATAAACATGGGGTTTAAAGGTGCATGAAACGGAGGGCAAGGATCTCCCACAATTAATAGCTGGTTGAGACGGCAGATTTGGACTTAACTCCAGTCACAGAATCCGGCTCCAGAGAAGAGATCTCATGTTCCCAAGAGGCTTTATTTCATGATTGCTGGACTTTGTAGACTGTATTTATCTTGAGTCTGTGTGTTGAGCTTGTGTTTGTGGTCTTAGAGAAAAAGGTGAATACAATTAGGACTATCAATATAGGCTAAAATATAATCAAAAATATTGTCTTAACCAACAACTTAACACAGTAGCCCCCGAGTTATACAATATACGAGTGAACAGTTGGATAACTATTTAAGAAAAGGCTCGCACATTAGAGCGAGTAACAACTCTACAATCTAAACCGTTAAAGCTAAAACGTTTAACTACATATTTGTTCTACAATGCTATACAATACTTAACAGGCTCTATATGTACAGTACTCACATTTTCCTCATGAACACACAAACGGCACAATAAGGAAGGAAGGAGTCCAAAGGAGCAGCACTGTAGTCTTGTGCTGGGGGGATGGACAGGCTTTCTTACAGTGAACAATATAGTTTTATTTTGATGACTGAATAAACAAACTGACAATTTTCATACTGTTTTACTTTGTTTATATGTGGCGGACCCTGCCACCTTTCTAGCTTCAGTGTTCTGGGACTTTATTTTCCTATAAATATTCAAATTCTGAGTTTTAATTTCTCTTCCAAAACTACTGTAAATAGTTCCCCTTCAAAATGATTTACGAGCTATGGTGAAAGCAGTAATAAATAGTGTAAACCCATCAGGTTTTCACACCTTAAGCTTCAGACTAGGGCTGTCACAATATCTGATTTTTGCTGGACGATTACTGTTGCTAAAACAATTCACGATATAAATAGAAATTTGGAAAACAAGTCAAATTCATCTTAACTTTGTTTATTGCGTGTTTTTTCTTTTTATTGTCACATGAATAACATTCATTTAATGAAGCTGGAGTACAGTGCTAAAAACAGAAAATGTCAGTGACCAAAGACTAAAAACTCTACAACATGCAGCTGGCCTCAAAGGCTAATTTTAATCAAAATACTCACCAGAACTTTGTATAAATTCACTTTGCCGGGTGTGGGTGTAAATTTTGTGAGCTGGAATTAAATACAAAGAAATGTTGACCTAGAAGTATATCAGGATTTTTATTTACGTTTGTGTGTTAAAGATTTCAGATAGAGAAGTTCTGTTCAAATAGGCCTATACAGTATGCTCTGTGTAAATCTGGCCTAAACTTGCACATACAGAGATGCATGATGCAGGTAGTGGTACTGATCTTAATCTGTTCTCATACATATCTATTTCAGATGGCGTATTGTTGTGCATGGTGGTATTGATGGCTTTAGTTGTTTGATTGTATACTTGAGTGCTGCCACCAACAATCGTGAAGCAACAGTCCTAAAAAGCTTTCTGGAAGCTGTCAATGTCTATGGTGTGCCATCACGTGTGAGGTCAGATAAAGGTGGGGAAAATGTTGATGTTGTACGCTACATGGTGGCTAATAGAGGACTGAACATGTCACACATTGCTGGTAGGAGTGTCCATAACCAAAGGTAACATAATCTTCCATTCAAACATTTATCAAGATAACACTTTGTAAAAGATGGCAATATAAACTGACTTAACCTGTCTCTTCAAGTCTATCTTAGTACAATCAAGCTTTGTGGCAGCAGATTATGAGCTTTTCAACATTAATGTTAGTGTAAATATTGAAAGGGTTGTTCTCTAATTGTCTCTCTGTAAACTATACTGACCAGGAGAAGATTACTATTCTAGTGTGATTCCAATGTAAGTGATGACAAATCTACAGTCCTCATTCTGTAGTTCAGCTGAACTTCATTCTGAAGCTAATATGGGGCTTCGGCAGTCACAGAACAAGGCCACTCATCACTTACAATAGAATGGTTAGCATTAGATTTTCCACAGCCAGTACAGATGGACAGAGGAACAACTACAGCGACCAAAAACTCTCATCATACATGTGGGCATGTGAGCATTGTTTGAAGACAAACTTGAAAAAAATCAACTTATCCTTTAAGAGATTAAAATTAAACTTTGTCATTAACTGTTATTTAGACTGAATATTGAATACATCACAGGTTAAGTTACTTACTTATTTAATTCAGTTCTAATTTTCTGTACTTATCATTGATGGGAGTGTTGTCATACACCAACAGTAGGTAAAAGTATTAGGTAAAGGTATTTTCCCTGTATGTTGTGTTTCTGTTAATTGTAGGTAGAATAAATAGTTTTTCCTTTATACCCATCAAAATCGAAAGGCTCTGGAGAGACGTTTATGTGGGAGTGCTTGATCTCTTCTACACCATCTTTACCAACCTTGAGAGAGAAGGCCTTTTCAATCCTGACAATGAAATACATCTCTATGCTCTGCACTGGTGCTTTGTGCCCCACATACAGAAGCACCTTCAGTTTTTCCAGCGTGGCTGGAACTGCCACAGACTACGGACTGAGGGCAACCAGTCACCGCTGCAACTGTGGACTCGCCATGAGCATGAGGCGTAGCAGGGCCCCATACAGGTTTGAATTTATTCAGTAATTCTGTTTTACTTTAACTTTTAATTTCCTACATGGGATATTGTCAACATTATCTCCACTTTATGTCCATTATAAAATGCATGTATCAGTAGCAAAATGTAACTAATAGTGGCCTGTTGTTCAGGAACTAAATGTGATGGATTTATACTGCCTATCATTGGCACTTTCAACACAATAAGGTATTGCTACAATGTTGTGGTCAAACAAGGAGCAGTGATTTAGAGAGAAAATTATACATCTTAGCTCTCAAAATTAATGTATTGGCTCTTGGAAATTGTAGTCAAGCTCTTTCTGATGCCATAGCTGTTTTTGGGGCATATATTACAGAATCCCAGATGATAAACAAGTGATATTTCAAACTAGGTTCTGTAAAATGAATGAATATGGCTTACAGTTCTGTAGACATATTTACCATACAAATCTTTAAGACTTTGATTTTGATTGAATCTTTATCCTACCCTTTAACCTCAGCTCTTGCATTGATCGATTTTAAGGTTCTTTTATTAGTTTTTAAGTGTCTTAATGGTCTTGGGCCTTCTTATCTATCTGACTGCTTTTACATTACCAACCCTCGCGGACTCTGAGGTCCTCCGGCTCCAACCTTTTAGTCATCCCAAGTGTTCAGAGAAAAACCCACGGTGAGGCATCCTTTTATCACTACGGCCCGCGTCTGTGGAATGGCCTGCCGGAGAGCCTCAGGGCCGCAGAGACTGTTGTTGTTTTTAAAAGCAGGCTCAAGACACACCTTTTTAACTTGGCTTTTAATTGATTTCTTCTTATCCTTCTTCTAAACTTCTTTAAACTAGTCATTTATGGTGTTTTACTCAGATCTTAGGTTGTTTTTTAGGAACTTTTAGGATACAGCTTTAAGAATGGTATCTTAGCTTTTTTCTTTTAGTCTCTTTCTTAATATTTTTAACTACTTTTAACTTCTTTTAATGTTGATTTTATCCTGTTTTCTTTTTATCTTCTAGCTCCAGTGTTTTCCTCACGGGGGGCCCTCCACGCTGGGAGTAGTTTGATCCGTCTATGGGGGTGCTGCCCTGGGGGCTGTCCTGGCCTGGGTGGATGGGGTGGCACTGAACCACGGCCATCTCCACAGCCGTGGTGTGGGCTCCTCTGTCTGTCCTGGTTGGGTGGTTCCTGTGGCGGTGCCCCCTTGTGGCCATGGATCTACATGACTTCCCAGCGTGGATGGCTCCCCAACAATGCTTTCCTCACCTGGATCCTCAGTGCCCAGCCATATCATATCATATCTTAACGAGTATATGTTTGCAGCTGTGTGTGCATGCCTAAGTGAGTGAGTAGGTGCGTTTACTTGTGCGTATGTGTGTGTGCGTTTGTGTGTGTGTGTGTGTGGAGGGGGGGGTCGGGTCTTTTAACTTGTAAAGCACTTTGTGTTGCATTTTATATATGTATGAAAGGTGCTATATAAATAAATAAAGTTTAAGTTTGCAATTGCAGGTTGACATGGAGTTTGGAGTTGACTGGACTGGACCATGTGGTCACCGTCAGCCTGGTGTTGTGGTCCCTGAAGTTCAGCTGCAGCGCTCACTGACTGACCAGGAAGTTGGAAGTCTACCAGACCCTGATGGCCCTCTGTCCAATGTGTTAGATGTTTATGTACAAAGTGTGAGCTTATTATCAGAAATGCTCCAGTAAATCCATATTGCTCAAGTTCTGATAAAGAAGCCGGTATTATGGTTTAGCAGTTCTGATATCTGTGTTGAATCGCATTCTTATTTGTCAAACACATCTTTGTTTCAAGTGTCTAAAATGTTTTTTTTAAGTAAAAAGAATGGTAATGACAGCATTTTTATTTTATACCATATGTATAAAACTTGCTGCATTGTACAATATGACTGCAAACAAACACTTTTTGCAATAAGCAATTTATGTCTATTACTATTAATGAACTTTGTTTTTAACCATTAAGTTTAAACATTGAAAACCATTATGGTTATGTAACAGAGCCTTGTACGAGAAACTGTCCTGAAGTTACCAAGATAACTTGTTTTGAAGTATTCATTTCACATGTGATTGGAGACTTACAGTCTCTGAATCAGAAGGCTCGAGAAACTGCAACATGCATCCTGTTTCAGAACAATACCACAAATAAAGAACAGCAACAACTCAATTTGTCTCTGTAACAGTCTCCTGAGCTTTAAAAGAATTGTGAACAGTGAGATTAAACCTAAAAGACAATGGTATAGGCATGAAACAAATAACAAAAATGCTTCACCACATCACAAGCATGCAGACCTTTTTACTGCACCAGTGTTACACACACTGGCAGAACTAGGCACTAGTTGGTATCACTCTTTCAAATGCTTTTATGCTGCAATCCAAATTTTGTTGCTGGCCAAGCAAGACAACAAATGTACACTAAGGTGTACAGTGATATATTGATGTGTCCTTAGACCATTCCAAACCCAGTGTCAGTGCTACAAATAGCAGCAAGAATGTCTCTTTCAAAGTTAGAGTACTCTTTGTAATGTCCTGGAAGTTTAAGCAGGTAGAAGAACTGGGGAAGTTGCTCTCCACCACTTTAACATCCAAGTGTCTGGGCAGCACATTCCACCCTATCCAGAACTGCAGGAGTTTCCCAAGGACGCTTGGAGACGCTACCAAAATAGAGAATAAAGTCAACATTTATTTTATTGCCTGAAATGATTTTGTATCATCAATCATAAATGAAGTTGAAAAAAGAACGTAATTTTACTCAATTTGTGCTTTGGGTTATTCATGTAGCTGATAATCCACAGGTAATAAAAAAAGTAGAGGAAGCAAAGCCTTGTGTTTTTGACCAACATTCATTTATTTGCACCCAATACAGACTTTCAGTTAAATATGAGAAATTGTCACTTCTAATAATCCAAATTGTAATTTGGTCAGGGCATGGTTGTAGTCAGTTTTAAGAACCATACTGGAGGTTTTGCATGGGTATAGTTATGCCAAATGGCAAACTGAGTACTTTCCAGTCCTGTTGAGCATTTTCAAAATCATCCATCAGTTTTTTGATTGGTTTCCTTCTTTTAAGGCAGCAATTAGTATCAGTTCATTTCATTTGAAAATCAACTTGCAAGGATTTAAGGACAACCATGCCTACACACCAGACTTCAGAGGAAAACAAACACCCAATTCTACTGTATTTTTTCCTACAATTACTTCAGCTATTGTGTGTTGTCACACACCTTGATAACAAGAAGCTTAGTGGGGACATTTCACACACCACGTTGTCATCATTTATGGGGACCAGTTGTCTCCAGGTCATCAGAAACCTCACACAAAGTTTGCACTCGTACACCAGAGTAAAAGTGCACTGTGGGGACATTGTGAATGTCCCCGATTAGAGCAATATTTCTTGCCAAGGAAAATGTCTATTAAAGTTCAGATCTATCCTAAATGTCCCTTAATCATCTGCCTTATGGGTGCAGTAGATTAAACTGTTTGGCTGGCCTGATTCACAATAGATTTCCCTCATAATGACCTTACTTTTTGCATTTACTTGCTTAAAGATAACAACAGCATTAAAAGAAGACTCACAGAGACTCCAGAAGTTAAAAGAAGTTAACATCAACTATGAACATACCTGTTGATAAGTGTCCTGTGGACAGGAAGCGTCAGTTATCTCCGTCTCTGTCACGACAGCATGGCGGGAGCCTGTGACAGGAGGAACATCCCTTGTGGTTGTGGTCATCTGCAATGATTTGATGGAAGAAATAATCAAAAATATGTTAAGCAATTGGTCAATTTGATGTAAACACTCAATAATTTTCAATTAGAGTAATACATTTCAACATTCAACGTTGTGAATGTCCCCGATTAGAGCAATATTTCTGCCCAAGGAAAATGTCTATTAAAGCTCAGATCTGTCCTCAATGTCCCAAATTCGTGAAAGCATTCATACATAGATTAATTAGATTTAATTTATTTTTCAAATGACACTACATTCAACCACCATGTTATTCTGAGACAATATTAAACCCTACACACTTAAACACTGTGCTGTGCTCTTCTCCATAGTCATATGTAATTTCTTCACCTTCCTTCATGTCTTTTAGAGCAAAAAGACATAAGTGTGGTGTTCCTTCCACGTCAATTTTTTTCATCTTACAATTTGGATGTCTGTGTTTATCATTAACTAAACGCCCAAATGAACCGTCTTCTCTGGAGGCATCAATACTAAAAAAGGACAAAAAACAAGAAAAGGGAGTGGAAAATATTACAGAAATGAAAATAGTCTCCTACAGGTCATATATTCTATTTGTTTTAATTTTGATACATTTTGAAATGTATTTCATTTACATTGCAGGATTACATTAGCAGATGGCAAAATGGCAATCACTGATTGTGCAAGCCTGTATGTCAAATTTAACAATGTATTCCCACTTCTCTCCGTATTACCATCTGGTTTTGCTCTGATACAGGAGAGACGAAACATAAGTGAGTAACTCAACGACAGCGTTGCAGACTTACTGCAGGAAACACATTTGACAGAAAATGAACATGTTAAACTGAAACAAGGGGGTTATAGTCACATATTTTTCTCATCATATACATCTCAGGCTAGAGGAGTGGCCATACTACTTCATAGAAATGTCCCATTTCAGGTGAATTCAGTCATTAAGGTCCCTTTCGGAAGATTTGTGATAGTGCAAGGGTTATTACACTTGGAACCCATAACACTGGTTAATGTTTATGGGCCTAACACAGATAATCCTCAATTTTTTGAGAAACTGTTCTTTACCTCATCTGACCTACACACAGAGGTCTACATGGGAGGAGACTTCAATTTAGTTTTGGATCCAATCTTTGATCGGTCTTCTCAGAAAACCAGCTCTCTAACACAGAGTGCTATATATTTAAAAGAAGAGATGCTAGGAATGGGGCTTGTAGACATTTGGCATACACTAAATAAAGATACTAGAGAATACTCATTTTATTCTCCTGTCCACAATAGTTATACCCGTATAGATTTATTTTTGATGCCCTCCTCTAAGATACACCAAGTCACTTCTTGTGAGTACTTGGCTAGGACCTTGTCAGACCACGCTGCTTTGTTAGTAACTATACCTGCATCCACACCAATTATCAGGTGTTACAGATGGAGATTTACCTCACACTTACTTAACAATTCAGAATTTGTGAATATGATTAGCAGGGAAATTGACTCTTTCTTAAATATTAAGGGTGTCACAATTTCGATTTTAAATCAAAATCGATTTCGATTTTAAATCACGAAATCGATCGAAATTAATTCACAATCTCGAACTTCAAATTAAAAAATGAAATCGTCGATGCTGCCACGCCCCCATTTCACTTCTCCTTCCTCTCCCATTCATTCACTGTCCGCACGTACGCACGCTCCCTCACTCTCGCTCGCCCACTCACACCTTACGCACCTTGTGTCCAACTGTAACTGTGGGAAATAGTTTGTTAAGACACTTAATTGTTCAGAGAAGACTATGGACATGGCTGATTTATTTTTTTGTTTGTTTTGTTGTAAACTTGAATGTCATCTTCTGTGAAGAAGACTGCAGTTACAAAAGAGAAACTAGATGGCAGGTTATTTTGTTTAATTTTAAGTGTTTTAAATTTGACAATGTAGAGTGGGTTCATTGCTAACAAAGGTCAGATATTATATTGCATAAAAGTCTAGTCTAAAAATGGCATAGCAACCTGTGCTTTAAAAAAAATAAATGTAAAAATCAAGAATCAAAGCGAATCGTGACCTTAGAATCGAAAATTGAATCGAATCGAGGATTTGGAGAATCGTGACACCCCTATTAAATATAAATCAAAACACTGCAAACCCTAACATTGTATGGGACGCTATGAAAGCGTACCTCAGAGGTCAAATAATAGCTTACACCTCAAGTAAACGCAAAAAGCATATAACCAAAATCCAATATCTTGAAAATAAGATTAAGAAACCAGAAAGACAACACGTACAGTCATGTGACAATATCATTCTCCAACAACTGAAATCAAAACAGCTGGAATACAACATGCTTAATACACATAAGACAGAAAATGCTATAAAAAGAATGAAACATAGATATTATGAACAGGGAGACAAGGCAGGGAAGCGTTTAGCTTGGCAGATAAAGAAAGAGGAGACAAACATGGCAATATACATAATCCAAAAGGATGACACATTTACTAGTAATCCTAGAGAGATTAATGAGACTTTCTTGAGTTATTACCAGTCATTGTATACATCTCAAGGATGTAACACTGTGAGTATACAGCAGTTTTTGGATAAGCTCGTTCTCCCTACCCTATCTGATGATAAGAACGATGATAAGTTCGACTGTGTAGAGTGGCAGTACTTGTTTGATATGATGGGAAGAATGAACATAGGTCCCAAATTCACCAATTTGGTCAAACTGCTTCACGAACACCCTACAGCACAAATACAAACTAACAAAGACATTTCGGCCAGATTTGTTCTATCACGCAGCACTAGACAAGGCTGTTGCCTTTCGCCACTATTATTTGCTATCGCGATTGAACCGCTAGCTACAGCTATAAGGTCTAACCCAGCCATTCATGGTATACAAATTGGTGACTGTACTCATACTTTGTCTCTATATGCGGACGATATATTGGTATACCTCTCAAGTCCAGATGAATCTATCCCAGCTCTTATGGACACACTGACAGAATATGGTAAAATATCTGGCTATAGATCAATATAAATAAAAGTGTTGTCATGCCCCTGAACGCCAAAGCTAAAGCTGACCCTCCTGACACTATGTTTCGATGGAGCCCTAATCACATTACCTATCTTGGACTTAAAATTCCAGTTGAAGAGCATAATTCAGTCTCCCTTAACTATACACCATTACTAAAAAAGACAAAAGAGGACTGTAAGAGATGGAATGATTTACCTTTGTCTTTAATCGGGCATATTAATTGCATAAAAATGAAAGTATTACCAAAATACTTGTATCTTTTCCAGATGTTACCAGTTCGGGTCCCGAAGCAATTTTTTAAACAACTCAACCTTTGTATCACACAGTTTATATGGAGAAACAAACCACCCAGGATAAAGATGACAATATTGCAAAACCCTCTAGAAAAAGGTGGACTGAAAGTCCCCAATTTTGAGCATTTCTATTGGGCAGCACAAATTAGAGCAATATGGGTCTGGCAAACAGTGCAAGCCCATTCACCTAAGTGGAAACAAATTGAACAGAACCATTTACCAGAGTTGAAACTGGAATCAGTTCCATATATCAGCTCGCTTAGCTCTCTTTTGGTTACAACAACAAACCCAGTTATTGTCCATACTTATAAGATATGGCAGCAAATTCGGAAGAAAACGGGCTGTATTCAACCTATTTATGACAAATCCCCTTTCCACTCCAATCCCTCTTTACCTAAAGCCCTTAGAGATATTATTACAAACCTATATTTTACAAAAGGTATTACAGCTTATGG
This sequence comes from Pagrus major, assembly GCF_040436345.1. Classification (NCBI taxonomy): domain Eukaryota; kingdom Metazoa; phylum Chordata; class Actinopteri; order Spariformes; family Sparidae; genus Pagrus; species Pagrus major. The sequence goes on from NC_133224.1 coordinate 15,750,912, forward strand.
GAATTTGTTCAAAGATGGAACCCTTCAGACTTTTGAAGAGCTCTCATCTCAGTATGGACTACCCCACACCCATTTTTCAAATAACTCCAGGTTAGGCACTTTGTTATCTCCGAACAGGGTGGCCATCTTCAACCATTAAAAGAGCAGCCTCTAGATAAACTTCTACGTAGTAAACAGGGAGTGAGGGGGTTTATATCCTACTCTTACTCAGGAATTTCTCAGATTATAGGTTGGGAAGAGCTAAGAGTGAAATGTAAATGGGAAGAAGACCTGGAGTCTAATTTTGAAGAACTGGGAAAAAAAAGTTTTTTTTTTCCCAGTTTTGCCCAAGATGCAAATCGGGAATAGGATCGTTGGTACGTATGTTTTGGACTTGCCCTTGTTTTAATTCATATTGGGTGTCTATACACAAAGTGCTTAATGATATCACAGGACTAACTATCCCCGCAGAGCCAAGAGTAATTTTCTTGGGTGACACATCTATGTTGAAAGTCAATAAAAACTAGAGATGCACAGATCGATTGGCAACCGATCGCAATCGGCCGATAATGCCCCTATCGGTTTTGATCAGAGTTCTCAAAATAGATCAAAGCAGGCCGATCAGATGACGTTTCAATATAGAGACAGTGCATTGACTGCATGCATTCCCACTTTTCAGACCCAGGTCTCCTAAAGGGGGTGTGGCAGTCTCTACATTGAAAGGCGGGCAGGCGAGGAGGGAGGGTGAGAGAAAAAAAGCATCAACACTGAAAATTTACACTGTGTGGACAACAAATTTGTAGTTTGCAAGGTGTGTGCAAAGGAGATACTTCGAGGAGGAATGCTACAAAAGAATTTCAACACAACGAACCTGATAAGACATCTGAAAGTTTCTCACATCGAGGAGTATACTGAGTTTTCAAAGTTGGCTGCTGCTAAGGCAGAGAAAGAAAAGGAGCGTGCAGCAACCCAGACACCACTTACTCAGCTGACTGTAACAGAGACATATAAATGACAGCAACCCTACAGCAACGACAGCAAGAAAAAGAAAGAACTAAATAAAAAGGTAATGGAATTCATATGCCTTGATCATCAGCCTCTTTCTGTTGTAGAAGACATCGGGTTCAAACGCCTCGTTAACTGCTTGGATCCACGGTACACGCTGCCTAGTCGTAAATATTTCACTGATGAATGCCTGCCAGAGCTATACCAAACTATATACAGTCACATCCAAAGCCTTATGAAGGACGACAAGATCGTGTCAATCGGCTTCACGAGTGACATTTGGAGTTCTAGTGTGAGTCCCATTTCGATGCTGAGTCTAACTGCACAGTTTATTGATGAAAAGTTCGAGCTGAAGAGAGTTGTGCTTCACTCACAAGAGTTTCCTGGGTCACACATGGCGGATGCCATCGCTAAAGCTTTTTACAGACATGTTCCAAGCATGGGGGATCCCAAAGGGAAAAGTACACGTTATCCTACGGGATAATGCGAGTAACATGGCGAAGGCTATGAGGGATGCTGGTTAACCAAGCCTACCGTGCATGGCGCACACACTCCAGCTCGCTGTGAATGAGGGCGTTTTGGCACATATAATAATCATATACATATATTATATACATATATAATCTGCCTGCCATTTTCACCGCCAACCAGTGGAAATTGATTGAAAATATGATTTCACTGCTTGACCCCTTTGACGAGCTCACACACAAGATAAGCGAATCAACTGCATCGGCTGCAGATGTAATTCCATCCATCAAAGCCTTAACTTGTCTTCTTGAGAAAACACAAGAGATTGACCATGGTGTGAAAACCGTCAAAGTCACGCTTTTGGAATCTGTCAAGAAGAGATTCAAAGACTCTGAATCTGAGCCCCTGTACACGATTGCAACACTCCTCGATCCAAGGTGTGAATAACTTCACATTCCTCTCTCTCTCTGTGTGTGTGTGTGAGAGAGAGAGAGACAGAGAGAGAGAGAGATTGATTATTATGCTTATCTAGCTTTGATTGATAAAAGGGGGTATGCTTAAAGATAAAATTTAACAATAGCGTTGTGTTGTGCTATCCTGTAGTGTAGGATGGTTTGCATTTCCCTCAAATTCGATTTCAAAATAAGCAGTTAATAGAAACTAATATAGAATAGATTAACCACGTTTGGACTATGCTATGAGGCCAGCCAAGCCCATGACTAATCAAAACACAAGTTAGGCATGACCTATGAAATCCATCATGACAAATTAATTAATGTTTAGTTCTGTCTTTTGTTTTCTTCTAATAAAAAGGTATAAAGACAGATTTTTCCACACTGCACTCAAGCCACAGATACGCAGGCTGCTTTCTGACATCCTGGGCCCGGCCACTGCAGCGTAGCAATAGGTTGGTGAGGAGAGTTCTGCAGCGAGCAACTCCGAGCCCCCACAGAAGGTACCACGGACTGGCTTGCATGCTATGTAAGCTGAACTGTTGGCTGAAGATGGGCAACATGAAGCTGCTGCTGACATCAACACAACATCATCACAGATTACTCTTTACCTATCAGAGCCAGTTATCCCAGACAATGAACAGCCACTTGATTTTTGGAAGGTCAATGAAGGCCGCTTTCCTGCTCTCGCACAAGCAGCACGATCCTATCTCTGTTCACCTTGCACAAGCGTAGATAGGGAGCATCTTTTCAGTACAGCAGGACTTATTATGGATGAGAAGAGGAGCAGGTTAACTGCAAAAAATGCCGAGATGCTTATATTTAGCAAGGCAAATCTGCCATTCATGCTGCTTAATCAGAAGTAAGCTTTGAGTCTGACTCTAACCCCCCCTCCCTCTACCCCCACCCCCTCTCCCTATATTTCTAAAAGTTACATGAAATGCCTCAGTTGAAATGAGAGGAGATATAGCCAGGCCTACAGATTGAGCTACAATGTTTATTTATTTATTTTTACTTTTGTATTTTATTGTGCACTTCATTGCCCATGGCTCTCTCCCTACTCCTCTCTAAAGGGCACAGAAACTACCTCAGCTGAAATAGATATGCCTACAGATATAGCTCAATAGTTTTTTGTTTGATTATTGCTAATGCTGTGAACTTGTTTGCACACTATTGTCTGTTATCTCTTACATGCAGACAAATTGTCTTGAAACTATATTATTGTATTATATTATTTTGGCTATAGCCTGTTTATGTTGCAGTTTGAGTTTATTTTTTGACAGGAAAGCTAGAGTATAAGCTCCAAGTTGTATGTCCAAGAGAGTGTCTCTAGAGATAATGTTGCAGTTGCACATATGTCAGTGTACATAGTTCTTATTCTCATTTGTATGACATATTTATTTTATTTTTCCACAAAAAAGCTTGTAGCTAAACTCCAAATTGTGTCTCTAAGAAAGCGCCTCTAGAGAGGGTGAAATGTTTATTGTTGGTGCACATGTTGTGTGTTGTGCACATAATCCATTTTTATTTAATTCCTTTTTCCACAGGAAAACTAAGGTTTATTGTTTACAACTTGTATCGACTCTAAGAGAGTGAAATGTTTACTGTTGTCTGTGTTGGTGCATTGCACATGTTGTGTGTTGTTGTTGTACACATAATTATTGCCACAAGAAAGCTTAAGCTAGTAAGCTACAGTTACTCTATGTAAGCTGAGTCCAAGTTGTCTCTAAGAGAGTCTCTAGAGTGTGAAATATTGCACATTGCCTCAGCCTGCAATAAAACGGTGGTTAATTCATGATACTTTCTCATCTCCCAATTTTTATACTTAATAATACAATGTCAATGTTGTGTAAGAAGAATCATTAATTAAATATATGAAAGTTACACAAGACAACAATATAGAAGAATTTATGGATTTGACGCTGTGATCGGTGATCGGCAATATCGGGATCGGCAGATACTGCTTTCGGTGATCGGTGATCGGTGATTGGTGATCGGCCCCAAAAATCCTGATCGGTACATCTCTAATAAAAACCAACTCAAATTTATTAGAATTGCCCTTATTACAGCCAACAAATGTATAGATATGCATCGGAAAGATGTATCACCACCTACATTTGCTAGATGGATAAATGAATTAGCATCATGCATACCAAGTGAAAAGATTATGTATAATTTGAAGGGTAAACCTAGAGAGTTCCAAAAGATCTGGGGTGGTTTTCTAACATATGTGGACACGGAGTCCACAATACAGTAATCCTCTTATATTTAAACAATGTCATGTGATTCTTAAACATGCTTATTCAACATTTGGTGCTGTTTCTAGCTTTATTTTTTATTTGTTTTAATTTTCTTTTCTACCTTTCCCTGCTATTTAATCCCTCTCTGCAACAGTTTTGTTTTAGGCTATTTTTGTTTATGTTTGTTTGTTTTATGATATACTGAAGGCTTGTATTTATTCTTACTTATTTGACTTGGTACACACTCTGAAAGAATGTACGGTCTGACCTGTAGGGGTGGGTTGAGTGGGTGGGTGGGTGGCTGGGGGGGATGGGCTGATCTGGTACCTATTTGTTATATTGTTGTACATTGCCCTTTCATTCAGCTCTAGGGTTCTTATGTAAAAAAAATCCAATGAAGATATTGTTGAAAAAAAATGTAACAATGTATATAACTATAAAGCAGTATAGTAACTGAAACTCTTACCACCATGTTTTCCCTCTCCACTTGAATGCAAACAAAAATGCAGAGCATGAGGGGTGGTAAGAGCTTCTTCTCCTCTGGGCTTCATCATCATTAATCAAATCTCCCCTGTATTCAACTACAAAGTCTCCTTTGCAGAATGAACCTCGGGTGAATAAACCACGTCCTGTGAAAAAAAATGAAGACAAAGAAAACAAATTATGTCTACTACAATTGTTTTTTGATCTGTAGCTAAATGTATTAAAAAACACACACTGTAGATAAAGAGCGAGAAATAATGTCTAATTTGAATTTATGAAAAAGTGGTAGTGGTGTGCTCATGCCCTGTCTTTATACTGTCAAACTCAAGAAAATGCCGGGGCTCTTAAAGAAAAGGGTCAACATGAGGTAAAAAGCAATGGAGCAGGAGCATGGAGCAGGACAAAAATACTTGAATTGGATTTAAATGCCTTTGTTTAAAACATGGCAACTTATGTCACTATAAAACACTGCCCTGTTTCAACCTAGAAGGCATTCATCAGGGTACAAAATGGTGGACAGAGAGCAAAAATGTTTATAACTTTGGTAAGGGGTGCCACCTAATCCTGATTGAGTGAATACAGGAGGCTGACATCAGGACATCCCAATACAAGTCATGTTTAAGATGACACACCTCCCCCACATGTTCTTCCTGTACATCCTACACTCATAAGAAATACCCAAACATTAAATTGCATCCATTATTATATCCATCACAAGAACACATTCCTGTACCTAGCCATGTTTTGAATAAAGGATTTTAAATCCATTTTAATCATTTTTATTAGGGATGTCCCGGTCCCGATCCCGATCATGGGATTGGGATCGGGGCCGATATGGGCATTTTTTCACTGATCGGAATCGGCAATTTTGAACGTGGACCCAAGCCCGATTATTTTTACATCAGCTGTCGTCAACGGAGCACAATTTGTGGCAGAATGCAGTCGTGCTCGTAACGTTAGTCTGGAGAAGGGTTGGAGAAGGGTTGTTGCCGTTGCAGTCCAACGGCAACACGTAACATCTGCGATACGACCGCTTCACGAGCTGGTAACAAAAGAGCTGCATTTAATACTACAAATTTGATACGGCACATAAACAAAAACATGAGTTCACTCAAACAATACAGGCAAAGGCACCAAAGCGACAAACACTCGTGGATACTTTCAAAAGGAAAGAGAAATATCCTCGAGTCAGCGACATGGCCACAAATATTACAGAGAAGGTCATTGAATTCATCGCTCTGGATAACCAGCCCACCTCTGTGGTAGAGGATCAGGGTTTAGTTACTGACTTTGTTTACTTGGTTGTTTTTGTTAAAAAATTTTTTAAAAAACTAATGAAAACCAATGTTGCAATAGGATATGCAGAATAAGAAAGAGCCATATGAAAGTAAAAAAAAAGCTATTAAGAACAGCTTGGATGCAGGTGATTTTTTTCTTAATGCAGCTGTATTATCTAGAAAAATTCTAGTTAGGGCTAAGTATCGGATCAGGACTCGGTATCGGCAGATACTAAATATTAAATGACTCGGATCGGGGTAAAAAAAACCTGATCGGGACATCCCTAATTTTTATCTTCCACTTCCTGCTTTTTCCCTTTTCAACATTTAAGTTCACTTCATGGCTGCTTGATTGAGATGTGCTGCCAACTGCCAGCTATTAAGGTGATCCTGTTGGTATACGGTTCAGCCATGCAGCTGCTGCTGAGGTGATACATGCAGGCAGTGCATCACCTCAGCAGAGGGAGGAGGACAGGATGAATGGGTGTTACTGTATGACGTCTGTATGCTTTATCCTTTCTAAACTTCACTCAATATTATGATTTCAGGAATATGTATTTATTTTACTGAAATTTTGACTCATTTCCAGTGATATATTAGTTTATATAGTGATGTTCCTGCTGTTAGCTTTACTGTTGTTGCTCAACAACATAATGTTACATAAAAATGAATAAAAAATTCTTATCATCTCTTTCTGAATCTATTCTTGGAAAAAGAAAATAGTAAGCAAAATAACTGATAAGGAGTATAGGTACTGATAAGAAACTTATCACCATCTGTCCATCTATACATCTAGATAGATAGCCAGATAAACAATACCACATTTAACACCATCTTACCTTTCACTGCATTGCTGTAATTCACCTCCAATCTCCATGTTTTGTCAGTCTTTAAAACAACATGGTGACAGGCATCCAAGAGGACTGATCCTTGGTGGCATTTCAAACTGCAAAGAAATTAATAAAAAATGAGATAGCTTAGGCATCAGTCCTAGTAAAAAAAATTTAAAATTTTTTAGGTTACAGAGTTTTAAACAATATGTTACCCAAGTAACATATGGACTCTTCCCCTTAGCAAAGTGAAAAACAGGAAGTGCAAACATTCCATTTTTACCATCTCTCTCCACCTGCCACTTTTGAAGCATTTAAACTGATGACGAGACTCAAACAAAAGAGTACCTGTTCTTCTGTTCTTTCTATTGTGCTATGCCAACTCAATTTTTGTTAAATCAAGCCTAAACTTAGTTGTGAAATATTGAGTTTATTGTGTAATGAAATCAATCAGTACAGTAGGGTCCCTAAATTCTTCATTTAACATATTGCTCGCTTATTATTTTCTTCTATGATATATAGATATATATTCTCTTAATTTTATTTCCACTGGCATGATTTAGGTTACACGTCCACCACGTTTTTAATATTCCAAGCAAAACCTGGCTTGCTACACTGTTTAATAACTATAACCAACCAACATTAAAATCGTTTGAAATTAACTGCGCCTTATCTGGAAAGCATGGCTCTAAAAACTTTGCCCGCTTCAATACTTCAGGTCAAATTGTGATCGAGTCAAGTGCATTGTCCTGCGAAACCAACCACCCATCCCCCCACACCAGGTGTGATGGACTCGGTGAATATAGCCGCTATATTCCTACCCTGGCACAGATAAAAAATAAAAATAAATAAAATAACTGACACCCGAACATACAAATGACCTTAATTTTAACGAGTCAGTCCACCCTGGTACCCGAAAACTCTGATAACTGTCTTAATTAGCTGACTGTTAACTCTAGCAAGTGCTAATTTATGATAGCTATACCTGTGTTCGGCTAGCGAGTGTGTTGATATTAATGTGTCATTACCAGTGGTGACCAATAGAGGGGGCTGGTGATTTTGAACAACATATAGAGGCACTTCCTGTGGTGGTCATTCAGAACGTGGATGAAGACGTAAATAAAGGTTTTGAGTGTTAGCTCATATGAAAGACAAAAGCCTCATCATTTTAAAAGATGAACAAGACATGGTACCAGGAGTGAAAGGCAGGTCAAGCATAACTTTCTACTCGAGATGGAGACTTTGAGGCCACCGGAGGGACTGAAACTGGTGGGAAATGTCAACGGCAACTGGCGGTGTTTCAAGCAGCAATTTGAGCTGTACATGGCTGCCATTGGACTGGACTCAAAATCGGGAAGTTCCAGGCACATTGCTCACCAAGAAAAAACAGTATATGAGAGATACGTGTTCCGTTCACGGATGCAACAGCCTGAAGAGACGTTTGATTGCTTTGTGACTGATTTAAAACTAAAGGCGCAATCATGTGATTTCGGGGATCTGAAAGACTCCATGATCCGTGATCAAATTGTGTACGGGATCTATGATAAGCGGACCAGGGAACGGCTGCTACGGGATGCGCAGCTAACTCTCGAGGAGGCGGAGAGACAGTGCCATGCAAGTGAGTTGGCACAACAGCATGCAAAGACGTTCAGTGAAACAGGTATCACTGCGGGACATGACAGTGTAAAAGTAGCTGTGGTTAAAAATAAAAAGAAAAGAATCACGCCACAAAAGAAAAGCACAGATGATGCGAGCTACTCCTGCAAACGCTGTGGTGGCAGACACGAGCCCCGGAGGTGTCCTGCATATGGCAAAAAGTGTTCAAAATGTAATGGAAAAAATCATTTTGCAAAACAATGTCTCTCTAAAAGCAAGCCCAAATCAGTGCGGTTAGTGGAAGAGACTGACCTGAGTGAGACTTTCTTTGTCGGGATGGTGTCATGTGATAATACACAAACAGAGCAGGAGGAAATGACAGGCGCTCAGAAAAAGGAGACACGTGGCTTGTGTCATTTCAAATAAATGGAGCTATAGTAGCACTAAGGATTGATACAGGTGCACAGGCGAACCTGATCAGCATGACAGAAATCAGTACTATGAAAGAAAAGCCCAAAATAATCAAGAAAAGAGTGCCGCTGAAGGACTACAATGGAAAAGACATTGAAAGCAAAGGTCAGTGCAGACTGAAGGTAACAGTGAAGAATAAAACTTACAATGTGCTGTTTTCAGTCGTACCTGAGGGCCGTGAGTCACTGCTGGGAGGGGTTGCATCAAAGGCATTAAACCTGGTGAGGAGAGTGTACCACATTAACTGCTCAGAAGCAATAAGTGTACACTAATGCACAGTTGACTCCATTTTGCAGTGTTATGATGATGTCTTCAAAGGATTGGGATGCCTGCCATACACATATAAAATCCAACTAAAAGACGATGCAAAACCAGTAATTCATGCGCCACGCAGAGTTCCAGCTCCACTTCGAGAGAGTCTCAAAAAGGAACTGGACAGGATGTCTCAGCTGCAAGTCGTCACAAAAGTGGAGGAACCTACTGAGTGGGTAAACTCGATGGTGTGCGTGGATAAAAAGAATAAAAACAAAGAACTGAGAATATGCATGGATCCTGGAGATTTAAACAAGAACATAAAACGTGAGCATTACCAGATACCAAAGCATGAGGAGATTGCAAGTGAAATGGCAAGAGCCAAATATTTCTCAAAACTTGATGCAGCGCAGGGATTCTGGCAAATCAAGTTGGATGAGGAAAGTTCAAGATACTGCACTTTCAATACACCTTATGGCAGATACAGGTTTCTCAGAATGCCATTTGGCCAAGGGAGTAGGTTTGATTTTGAGATTGGTGGGGACACAAAAGTGCTCCAAGGCAGCACTCCTAAAAGTTGACGTTTTTTGCATTAGCAATCATAATTTCACGTCATATCTGCATGACGTGAAATTATGATTGCTAATGCAAACACATACACACTAGTAACACATGATGAGGCCTCTTAGAACACCAGACTTGATATAAAGCTCTGATTTTAAAGCCACATGGGTGAAGCATTGCTATTCAGATCATCATCACACTAACATTTGTCACAGTGCTGAATCTCATGACTAACATATCCATCATTATTTAACCTCACCTGTGAATTTCCAGCCTCTCTTTCAGCTTCTCCTCCTCCATCTCCTCCAGCTTCTCCTCCTCTATCTCCTCCAGCCTCTCCTTCTCTACCTCCTCCTGCTTCTCTTCCTCCATCTCCTCCAGCCTCTCTGCTGTCTGTCACCATACAAAAATATGTTGATGCATGACATGAACAGATACATTAGGGATACAATGATCATAGAGCTTGATGGTACAGTTATTGCCTGAGCAAAAAATGCTTTTACTAAATATTAGGATTACTTAATATTAATTAAATATATTTTATAATTATAAAATAACATGATCATCTAGAATGTGATGTTTTATTGTATTTCCACCACAAATTTTCTTTATTTGTGTTTTTAAACTCTCTGCTCTCTTCTACACAAATACATGAAAATAAGAATTAAAAATAACTTTAAAAAAGTGTATCTCTTTGGCATTAAATATTCTCTTTTATTCAATATCTGTATTGTTGAGCCTCTACCTATACACCCTTGAAGTAACTTACACTTTGACTCCTAAAGAAGTCTCTTATATCCAGTTTTCTTTTCTTTGACATCCTTCAAATCCTATACAGCACACACGCACGCAAACAGACACAAACACAAATGTAAATGACACCACTGATATTAAAATCCTTCTAGCTGACGTGACCCAGGAAGAACAAATGCCGAACATGTTGACAACTTACACTCGCAGTTGCAGATAACATGCACTGCCTCTCCTCCGGTCCAACTAGCAGATTGCAGGTAGTTTGTACAAGCAGAAGGAGTGACAGTGGGGACAGCCAATCACATGTAAGTTAGTGAGAAACCGGCAGCCGATCAGGGAGCGGTATTTAGGTTAGAGGCGGGACTTCTAGCAGAGACCGACATTTAACCCTTTGTGTGCCATAATCATTGACTAAACACTACGGACAGCGGTTGTATTGATAGTGACTACACAGTAGCGGCTGAATAGTGGTAGGGACGTGTCCCTAGCGTCCCTACCCAATTCTACGCCCTTGCATTTGGCATAATCTCAGTTTCTGAGATTTTTCATCCTGCCATGGACAACATGTTGGAGGGACTAGTACATGAAAATGGACTGAGACTAAACCTTGCCAAGTGCCAATTTGGTGTACAGGAGATAACATTTTTGGGTGACACACTGTCTGCTCAGGGCATTGCGCCTGATGAAAGAAAGATAAAAGCTATCCTAGGCATGCCACGCCCTATTGACAAGAAAGGTGTGCTTAGAGTAATGGGCATGATAAACTTTATTGGAAAGTTCATACCAAACTTGTCAGTGAGAACGTCAGCATTAAGAGAGCTCCTTCATGATTCCACAGACATGAGTGGACAGAGACAAATGAGAGAGAGTGGAATGCTTTAAAGACCACAATGACAGCTGTCCCCGTGCTGGCTTATTATGATTCAACCAAGAGACTGAAGATTTCCACAGATGCTTCAAAGGACGGGCTTGGTGCTGTCTTGCTACAGGCAGAAGGAGAAGGTTGGAAGCCAGTAGCTTATGCTTCCAGATCCATGACTAAGACTGAAAGCAGATATGCTCAAATTGAAAAAGAGTGTCTTGGACTGACTTATGGACTGGAAATCTTTCATTGTTATGTATATGGACTTCCCACTTTCACAGTTGAGACGGATCACCATCCTCTTGTGTCGATCATCAAGAAAAGCCTGAATGAGATGTCGCCGAGGATTCAGCGCCTCATCATGAAAATGCAAAGGTATGACTTCGAGTTGATATACACACCTGGCAAGCATCTAGTGTTAGCCGATGCACTGACTGCTAAAGACAAGGAGCTGCAAGCTGTGATAGAACACCTCCAAAGTGGCTGGCCCAGGGGGTCCTGCCCAAAGTACTATCACATCAGATCTGAGCCAAGTGTGGCACATGGACTGTTATTAAGAGACAATCGGATTGTCATTCCACACAGCCTGAGACTGGAAGTACTACAGAAACTACATGAGGGACACTTGGGAATTGAAAAATGTAAAAGGAGATCCAGAGACACTGTATACTGGCATGGTATAAACAAGGACATTGAAAACATGATAGGAAAATGTGAAACATGCAAAAGGCACCAGAGCAAGCAGGCAAAGGAACCCATGATGATTCCTGATCTTCCTACTGAACCCTGGAAGAAAGTAGGAACAGATTTGTTTCATTGTAATGGGAAAGATTATGTGTTAGTTATTGATTACTATTCCAATTTCCCAGAAATTGCTCTGCTCACAAATGCAACTGCCAACAGTGTTATTACTCATGTAAAGTCCATATTCGCTAGGCATGGAATACCAGAGACTGTAGTTAGTGACAATGGTCCGTGTTATAACTGCAATGAATGGCGGCAGTTTGCAGAACAACATGGTCTCCATCATGTTTGTTTTTTTATTTTTATGGATCCCCATTAGTCACTGCCTCAGCAGCGACTATTCTTCCTGGGGTCCTACATCACAATACAAAATTTAAAATATATACTGTATATATATATGCTCAATCCGAAAACATATATACACATATACATGTACAAATATTACATACATGTTAAAATATTTAAGACATTCAAGACAACAACAACTACAAATGACACTTATCCTGTAGCACTTGTCCTGTAACAAACAACCACTACAAAAAATAAAATAAAATAAATGACAGTAGAAAAAAAAGAAAATAAATGAGGCAAATGTATGTCTAAATATTAAATGCAGTCCAAAAAAATCAACACTTTTTTTAGTCTTTTCCGGAAACCAGCTCTACTCGTGATTGAGACCAGATGCTGTGGGAGTCTATTCCAGCATGTAATTGCCCTGTACATAACTGTTCTTTTTAAAGCATCTGATCTGGGTATAGGCAGGGTAAAAACACCTCTTAAGGCTCATCTAATTCCATGGTTGTGACTGTCACTAGCACGCACCAGCTGAGAGTAGAGACAAGAAGGCTTAGTTGATGTATAAATGTTTTTCAAAAATAAAATTAGGCTACAAGCAAGTCTCTCACCAACTCTCATCCATGACAATTCATTGTGCATTTTTTCGACACTGTGCCTAAATGAGCAACGTAGAGCAAGTCTTGCAGCCCCATTTTGAGTGAGCTGAATTTTATTTAGTTGTAGTTTGGATGCATTTGCTGGTAAATAGTCAAGATGTGTAAGCACAAGTGATTCTATTACTTGCTTAGTAGTTGTTTTGGTTAAAAAGTAGGCACTTCTTCTATCGACTGAAATACTTCTGCTCGTTTTTGCTACAATGTTGTTAATTAGAGTAGCCCAAGAAAGTGTTTCATCGACTGTAATCCCCAGCAGTCTGGCCTCCTTAACTTGCTCAATATTAGCTCCAAGCAAAGAAACACATAATCTTTGTTCCTTTCTATGAGCATAATTTGAGCTAATAACAAGACATTTGGTTTTTGATATATTCAGTTTCAACTTATTTTCAGTGACCCATTGAGAGATCTGCATTAACTCATCTTGAAGTACACTACTCAGATCTGTATCATTCTCTGCCGAGGCATATATTGTAGTGTCATCTGCGTAAATTATACTGCGAGCGTTTTTTAAGACATATGGAATATCATTTACAAACACTGAGTATAATAAAGGTCCAAGGCAGTTTCCCTGAGGGAGGCCACAATTTAATATTTTGCAACTTGAAAGAGATCCAATAAACGAGACACATTGCTGTCTGTTAAACAGGTAGCTTTTCATCCAGTTAATGGCTGGAAGTTTAAAACCATAAGCAGCTAGTTTTATAATTAGCAATTCGTGGTCGATAAGATCAAAAGCTGCGCTAAAATCCGGCATCACTGTTCCAACTAATAATTTGTTGTCAATTTGTTTCAGCCAATCATCCGTTAATTGCGTGAGAGCAGTGCATGTTGAGTAGCCAGTTTTGTAAGCGTGTTGAAAGTCAGAATTGATACTATTACTAGAGAAATAGTTTTGAATTTGCCTAAATACAATTGTCTCCATAGGTTTTCCTAAGACAGGTAAAATACTGATTGGCCTACTGTTCAATCCAGTGAATGCTTCTTTCCTGTTTTTCTGTAGAGGAGTAAGCTTAGCTACCTTCCATACTTAAGGATACTTGAGGACATTTGGTATGAAGTCAGTAGAGAAAATATGCAGATTAGATGTCAGATTTATAAGACACACTAGATTTAGAAAAAAGCAGAGGCAGAACATAAGCCACCAAAACATATAGACTGGAAAATCACAAACTACCATGAATAAAGGCAGAGTTGTACTCCTATGCAAGATTGTCCAAATCCTTCAAACTCCTGACCATCAACACTTTTGCTTGTCCTGGAGTGCCGTTTAGCTTTATGTAAATGTTGCAGTTGGAGGTCCATGTTGCTTGAATTTTTTTCTCTTTGCGTAGGTATCAAGCTCTCTGTCGATACCACATCCAGTCCCCAGCATGCACATCCACATCCACATCCAGTCCCCAGCATGCACAGGCAAATGGCAAAGCTGAAAAGGGAGTGCATATCATTAAGCAGCTTTTGAAGAAGGCCACAGATAGTAAGTCAGATCCATATTTAGCTCTGCTGAGCTACAGGTCTGCCCCCCCTTGACTGTGGTCTCTCCCCAGCAGAACTTTTGATGAATCGCAAGCTGCGCACTACACTGCCCCGCTACACAGAGAGCAAACAGAGAACTGAGATTCAGTCGAAAATGTAGAACTTGAAATGGAAACAAAAACAGCGTTATGACAAGTCAACAAAAGCTCTCAGACTACTTGCAAAGGATGATGTGGTGAGAATCCAAGACCAGGATGCATGGAACAGAAAGCGACAGTTCTTCAAGAAATAGGACCAAGGTCCTATGAAGTGAGAACTGAGGATGGACATGTGTTCAGAAGGAACCGTCGTAACCTTCTGAAAACCAGAGAGACTTTTCAAGGGACACTGTGTGGTGATGCAGACGGAAAGAATGCTGTGTCACAGGCTGACACGGTGCCTGAGTTGAAATCAGATGGACATGTGCAGGTGAAAACAAGTGATATTTCCACAGTTACCTGTACTGAGGCGATCTGAACGTCAGAGCAAAAGACCAGTTAAACTTGATCTTTAAATCAGTGTATTGGATGCTGAGGTTCTAATGTTAAAAAAACAAAAACAGAACAAAACAAAACAAAAGAAAGAAGGATTGTACAAAGTATGGTTTTGAAATGTGTTTATTTGTCTATAAGAGCTTGGTGTTAATTGAAAACATGGTGAACAGTTCAACAAAAACAAGCTGGAGATAACAGTTTACAAAAAGTTGATATAGAAATGAGAAATGTTGTAATTGTGGTTACAATAATTCTGACTTATCGTACTGGTACTACATAAGTGTGTTAAGGCATGTGTTTTCTTATGCTCATTGGCATTACGCTACTGTATATTTCAAGAAAATACTTAATACTTACTGAACACACCGCTTGTTATACCCTGTTTCGTCGACTTCAGTGGTGGCACGGAGCTGTTGCGGTGGCTCGGAGCTGTTCTATGATAGTCCACTTCCTGTTAGATTTCACATTAAAAGCCTACAGGCGGAAGTCACAATGTAATGGCGATTTAATGAAGGGAAGGTAACGTGCTACTCAGCAAATTAAATGGATTTCCTAGTCTGGTCTGCTGGGGCTCTGTCACAAATCATTTTGCTTTTGATTGAGTTCACCATACTTGCCATAAGAGCAAATATTGATATCTCATATCTCAATTAACATATATAAATATATATTTGTTTTCCCCTTTTCATTGCTTTTAGAAATGGAATCATGGACAATATAGAAAATGTATACAAAACAAAAAATATGCAAAAAAAAAAAACTCTTCAATGTCAAAGTGAAAATAGATTTCTACAAATTGATGTAAATTAATTGAATATATAAATGATTGCATTTTCGCCCCTTAAAGTCAGTATTTAGTAGATGCACCTTTGGCCTCAATCACATCACTGAGTCTGTGTGTGTGTGGATAGATCTTAATCGGGCCTGCACATCTGGACACTGCAATTTTACTCCATTCTTCTTTGCAAAACTGCTCAAGCTCTGTTAGGTCGAATGGGGATCGGGTGTGAACAGCCCTTTTCAAGTCCAGCCACAAATTCTCTTTTGGGTTGAGGTCTGGGCTTTGACTGGGCCACTCCAGAACATTCACCTTGTTGTCTTTAAACCATTTCTGTGTAGCATTGGCTGTTTGCTTCGGGTCATTGTCTTGCTGGAAAATAAATCTTCTCCCAAGTAGTAGTTGTAGACTGCATCAGGATGTCCTCCAGCTTCACAGTGGGGATGGTATGTTTGTGGTGATGTTCAGTGTTTGGTGTCAGCAAAACATAGCATCTAGTCTGATAGCTAAAAAGCTCCATTTTGGTCTCGTCAGACCAAAGAAACTTCGTACAGTTGACCTTGGAGTCTCCCGCATGCCTTTGGGTGAACACTAGTTGAGATTTAATGAGCTTTCTTCAACAGTGGCTTTCTCTTTGCCACTCTACAATAAAGCTTTGACTGATGAAGAACCTGGGCAACAGTTGTTGTATACCGAATTTTCAGCTTTCCCCCATTTCTGAAAATGTTTTGTTTTGTATATTTTTTATATATAAGAGGAAAACATCCAAGGGGGTGAATAATTTATACAAATATATATACAGTATATATGCACACAAATATATGTATACAGTGATATAATATATACATATTTATGTGCATAGGTGTGTGTTGACACAAACAAAAGATCAAAAAACAAAATATAAAGGATTAATTTGACCACATTCTCTAAGACAAAGTACATGCAAAGTACATACAGTATTACCTGATCCTTGATACTATCAATTAACAAATATACATTAGGACGGACCTGAAATGTTAATGCTCAAGGAGAATTATAGTTGAATCTTAGCTTTATCATCTGTCTTTCTTATTAATTAACCTGATCAGGGCACAAGATGAAGAGTAACAATCCACAAAATTAAAGGGACATGGGGCAGGATCAAGAAATAAGATTCGATAGTGACACGACGGCCATTGCGGCCGTGAGGGTAACTGCAGCCAACGGCCAAGCCGGCACGGGAGCGCGCATGAACTCTTCACATTAGTGCAGCTGATGCTGTGACACTACCATTGTTTCTTTACTCGTTGTTCACGTGACTGTTTACAGCAAGACCGACGTTGGTAGCCTAAAACTGCAAACAGCATCATGTCAAGCGACAAAGTAAGTAAACTAACAATGTTTATTTTAGTGTAACTTTTTGTTTGGTGACTGAACTGTATCTTGTATTTATCCACTGTACAATAACACAATGCCATATACAGTCCTCTATATTTATTTTTATTTTATTCTTATCTCTATTTTCTATTTTTAACCAAGAATTTATTGTTTATTCTTTATTTTCAGCTAAGAGTTTATTGTTTATTTTTTATCTCATTTATGTATATATACAGTCGTCCTCAAAATTATTCATACCCTTGCTAATTTTTGTGATTTTCTATTTTTGTGATGAAATGACTGCATTTTTTCAAGTTTGTTTATGAGTTATACGTGACCAACAAGTGAAAGAATGACAACAATACACAATTCAAGAAATTCTTCATTTCAGGGGTATTTTATTCAAGGATTCCCAAAAAATGCCATGTTCAAAATTATTCATACCCTAGTCCAATGTCTTTCTTTAATAGTCAATAGCATAGCCTTTGTTTTTTATGACTGCTTTGAGACGATTCTTGTATGTGTCCACAAGCTTCCTGCATGTCTCCTGTGGGATGTTTGCCCATTCCTCCTTTGCGAAAGCCTCAAGCTGGGTCAGGTTGGTCGGTTTCCTAGCCATCACTCTGGTCTTCAAGTGATGCCACAAGTTCTCGATGGGATTCAGGTCAGGACTCTGACTTGGCCATTCTAGGACGTTGACATCATTGTCCTTGAACCATTTCTTCACTACCTTGGCAGTGTGTTTGGGATCATTGTCTTGCTGGTACGTCCAGTTGTGGCCAAGCTGTAGTTTCTCAGCAGATTCCTTCACGTTTTCATCAAGGATCCTGATGTAATCTTCCTTTTTCATTATTCCTTGGACCTTGACTAGGTTCCCTGTGCCACTGGAAGAGAAGCATCCCCATAGCATTATGCTTCCACCACCGTACTTGACTGTGGGCACAGTGTTCTTTGGTTTATATGCTTCGCCTTTCTTCCTCCAGACATATTGAGCATCCATATGGCCAAATAACTCCAACTTGGTCTCATCAGACCACAGGATGGTTGACCAAAAGCTGGGATCTTGCTTCAAATGACCTCTAGCAAAGGCCAGGCGAGCCTGCACGTTTCCTCCTGAGCAGCGGCGTCTTCCGAGGCCTATGTCCATGGAGACCTCCTCTGTGCAAGACTCGCTCAATGGTGGACCGTGAGACCTTTGTCCCTGCCTGGTCAAGCGTTTCAATTAGGGCCTTGGTTGTGGTCTGGGGGTTGTTGTTGACCTCTCGGCATATTTTCCTGGCAAGTTTGGGAGACACCTTACGCTTCCTGCCACGCCCGCTGAGGTTTTCAACAGTATTGAATTTCTTGTACTTGTTAATTATGCTCTGGACGGTTGCCACAGGGACATCATACTGCTTTGAAATGGCCTTGTAACCCTTTCCTTCACTGTGGGCACGCACAAGACGTCGACGTAGGTCTTCACTGAGCTCCTTCTTCTTGACCATGATGACCAGAAATTGAGAATGATCAGAACACTTTTCCTCTATTTATACTTTTCTGGAAAGATGCTATTTTTTTAAATCAGTGTTTAACATTTGTTCAACAATGTTAATGGTATTTATTCCATTGTAACATTTTGGAATAACCACAGGACAAAGATTTTTGTAGAGACATTGTCAGGGGTATGAATAATTTTGAACATGGCATTTTTTGGGAATCCATGAATAAAATACCCCTGAAATGAAGAATTTCTTGAATTGTGTATTGTTGTCATTCTTTCACTTGTTGGTCACGTATACCTCATAAACAAACTTGAAAAAATGCAGTCATTTCATCACAAAAATAGAAAATCACAAAAATTAGCAAGGGTATGAATAATTTTGAGGACGACTGTATATATATGTATATATATATATATATATATATATATATATATATATATATATATATATGTGTGTGTGTGTGTGTATATATATATACATATTTATTTTTATACACCTCTTTGCAAGTGGTTGTTGTTGTTTGCAAACTGCCCTGTGTGCTGCTTCCTGCTGGAAATTCAATTTCCCTGAGGGAGTCATCCCAAAGGGATCAATAAAGTCAAGTCTAAATCGAAGTCTAAGTCTCTTTTCATCTATCTCCTTAATATTTCAATTATATCATTATGATGATCATGACATCTTTTGACTTCCAAGGGAGCCCTCAATACTGTCTTGAAGGACAGCAAAGTCCTCCTCACTCATGGTGCTGAAAGTTCCTTCAGTTACTGCAGACTTTAATCCAATCACACCTCAGACAATTGCGCTTCCATCCGGCGCACGCTGTTTAGCGTTTTCCAGCATTTTTTGTGGGGTTGGCACCTGCAACGTGGCCTTGATAATCCCTGACCATTTTTTCTGAAGAGAAAGAATCCAGAAGCAAAATAATATCAGATAGTAGTTAACATCTAACTCTGACATCTACACTACTGACTGTGCAATGGAAATATGATGAAATATGGTATATTTACCATAAGCAGGGGTTTGTGATGGCGAATATGTCTTGAGGCGTTTGTACTTAACAGCCTGGAATAAAATAAAATGAAAGAGGCATCCAAACTACCATTACACAAAAATCTATTTATAATTTAGCAGTAAAATCACACAAATAGATAGTCAGCTATATTCCTGAGGACCACCCTACAACTCTGCACATCTGCTAAATGAAAAAAGGTCAAAAAAGCTCCCGTAGGTTTGTTGTTTTTGTCAACGCCGTCATTTTCTCTGTCTGACGGTGGTTAAAGAAAGTAAAATTTACATGATGTGACACAGCATAAAAATTGAATGAAAAAGGAATATTCAACATTTAACATTTGTGTACTCAAGGTGAAGACACAAGGGTTTAAATGCTCTAAATCTATATCAGACCAAACAAATAGTATAGTATAAGTTGACAGGAAAAACACATACTTTATGAATAAATGACATAAAACTTTATTTACATTACTTAATTGTTGAGAAATTGTTCTATGAACATGAGTATAGATTTCTTAATTGTTTTGTTTTTTTCAAAGTTCAAACCAGTTTTATCCAAATTCTCAAGAATTTAATTCAAAAAGTGACAAAATAACAGAACACTAATGTCCTCATTACTTTATTGGAGGAAATGTCAACCGTGAAGTTAACATTGTGTTGTCTGATGCAGATATAAGTAGGAATATTTACCTGGTCTGTCTGGTTTCAAATGTGGTCAAAGTTTTGGCAAGGGTTCAGTATCAATCACATCCATCACACCCTCACAGATGAAAGTCTGGAAAATGTGAGAGTTGAACTTTCGAATGATGTCAGACAAAGAAACAGTGAGGTGGTGAAGCAAAACCCAGCAGCCGGAGAGTTTAAAGCCAGGTGGCCTGCATTCTTTCATATTGATGAGGTAAACACATGCTTGCCTTTTCCCCTATTCTTATTATGCAATTTCAGTGTGCAGCTGTTAAAATTTAACGTCTGATAAGGTAAAACAAAAGATGACCAACATTTGGAGAGAGAAAAGCTCCTGTAGAGGAAGCAGTTCTTTATTTTGGCCACTTGGGGGCAGAAGAACTCTATGGCAAGCTACTCTTTTAACTTCTAACAGATAAATGCTGAATTCCAGCAGATTACACTTCCACTTGAGACAAACTTCATGGTACAGTTGGACAATCTTTTACCCCAGCTGACATCTGTTTTCCAGAAGAAAGGAGGTGTTTCTGGCCAGAAACTATCCAACCATCTGTAAATCTGTGTATACAATGTTATGGAATTTTTTTTCATACATACTTCATACACTGTGTAATTGTATTGTCCGTATGAAGCCCCAGTTTGCATCATCAGTAACAGCCTGGATTATTTGCAAGGTGCAAAAATAATTTCTAAGGAAATGTATTGTCTTTTTAAGGCAATAATACCATATGGGCTAGAGATGCAGCCATGTGATCAGACAGGTGCCAGTTCAATCCTGTGTTCCCAGGTGGTGATAATAAGATCGGGCTGTAGATGTACTAAGCACTTATGTTTTAAGAGGACAGCATTGTTGTCAGTTGTACTCAGAGGTGTCAAAAGTATTCACATTCATTACTCAGGTAGAAGTATAGATACTAGGGTTTAAAAATACTTCTGTAGAAGTTGAAGTATCAACTCAAGCTTTTTACTCAAGTAAAAGTGTAAAAGTACTGGTTTCAAAACTACTTAAAGTATAAAAGTAAAAGTAATGTAAGGGGAAAAAATGCCATTAAGGACAAAAGCTTAGGCTGCGCCACAGGGGCCTATAGTGCACTACCCCACCTCCCCAAAAAAACATTTTTCTAAAGGCCATAATGACTATAATGTTATGGGGCGATGGATCGCGTACAAACCAATAGGGTGTCGGACAGGGTTGGAATTTCGTCATTTTAGGGGCACCAAGGCCACATGACAGGGCACAAAGGCCATTGAGTAAAATTCCATGGTTTTACCTTTCAGATTGATACCATAACAACCTAATTTATAATAAGACATGGATTATGTATTAAAACATTTTTTAATGTCAATATCAAGTTAATGTTACATTAGAAAACAGTTTTTTTAAAGTACATACAAAAAAGAGTGTAAAAGAGTGTAATTCACACAGAAAGTCGGCGCCGCAGCTCCAAAAGAGGCGTGACGGTACACGTCATGATGATGACGTGTGTGTTTTTTTCAATGTGTTTTCCCCGGTGTCCTCCTGTTAATCTAAACATGTATCCGCTGACTGTTTATAATCATATGGATGCTGTTATAATGTGCTGTGATTGGGATCCTGACCCACCAAACATCCTGTAAAATGACAAAGTTACGTTTTTTTCTTAATTACATAATCGCCATCAGTAAACAGGATGCTGTCTGACTCTATCACTTGCGGGGAGGGAGGCTGTTTATGGGGGAAAGTTCACTGAAGTCTTCACCGCAACAAACATTTGGCGAGTTAAAGTTTTTTGCCGGGGACGCTGTTTTTCGGGCAGAAATGTGACGAAGAGTCGGTCGGACTTCTCCACGAATAACTGCGGTATTTTTTTCCTCATATAAGTTGCCAAAGACACAACCAGTTACTACGTTACTGTTGTATGGTCATGTAACGTTGCTTTGTATCTATATTTTGTTGAGTGAAGGATCTGTACAGTTATCAGACAGTGAACACCAGACCGACACGCCCCCGCTCCGCGCCGCCGGCTTATCCGTTCACACTGATTCGGTTCGCCAATACTGTGCCTCTCCGGAGGCGCATCAGAGGTGCAGCAAAATTTCATGAGTAACTAGGCTATTTTTAAAATGTAAGGAGTAGAAAGTACAGATAATTGTGTGAAAATGTAAGGAGTAGAAGTAAAAAGTTGGCTGAAAAATAATTACTCCAGTAAAGTATAGATACCCAAAATTTCTACTTAAGTAAGGTAACAAAGTATTTGTACTTCGTTACTTGACACCTCTGGTTGTACTGTATGTCTAACCCTAACCCTAACCCTATCTTCCCTTGTTATAATTGCCTTTTTCCAGGGCTCAGGAAATTCATTACTTCTGATAGAGCAGTTGACTACATGAGTCACTGGCACTTGAACAACAGAACCGTGTTTTTTAATAAATAAAGTATCTAATCCAAAATAATCCTTAGCTTTAGATTGCCTTAACTGCATTATAACTTTACCAATTTCACTGATTAACCATGATTAACCTCTTTAATATGAAAAGAAGTCGAGAGATCTCTCTGTATGTCTTCGAACTCAATTGGTCAGAAATTAGTCGCCAGTTCCTCAACTGATTTAATGAAAAAAGTATTAAATTCGTTTGAAATTTCCAAAACATCATTACCAACTCTTCCATTTATATTCAGTTCCACGTTAGATCTTTTCATATTTGATGCCCGATTAGTCAAAATATTTAGATGTTTCCAGAGTGCTGTGCTTTTCCCTTTAGAGT
Organism: Pagrus major; assembly: GCF_040436345.1. NCBI lineage: Eukaryota > Metazoa > Chordata > Actinopteri > Spariformes > Sparidae > Pagrus > Pagrus major. The sequence continues at coordinate 15,773,902 of NC_133224.1, forward strand.
CAGCAATTAGTTGCATAAAGTAACAGCTTTTTGCCATACGCAACTCCTTTGTTACCTTATTTCTTAAGCCTTTGAAAATAAGTGTGTCTGAATTATTTCTTGTTACCAATGACTGTTTGCGAGATCTCTTTTCTTCATTATCTGGTGAATATCCTTATTTAAGCATGGTGAAGCCCTGGAACGTCATGGCTGTTTCAATTTCTGAATGTATTTCTGCATCAGATCAGTAAATGTTTTCATCATTGTATCACAAGAGGTGTTTACATTGTAAGATTGTATAACATCGTCCCAATTAATATATCGTAACTCATTTTCAAATTGTGTTGTTTTGTTCTTTGGAATACCTGCAAACTCTGGTTTACCATTGCACCAGGATTTTAGACGTTTTTTGGTAAGTTTTCTAACTATTAAAACCATATTGTGGTCAGACAGGCCTGTGATTAAATTGTATGTCTTTGTCACTCTCTCAGTTCTATTAGTGAAGACCAAGTCAATAAGGGTTTTGCTGACTTTAGTAAGTCTCGTTGGTCCTTTAATTATTTGCTGAAAATTATGGTTTGAATAAATTGTTTTTAATTTTTGCTTGCTGCCTTTGTCCAACCAGTTTATATTATAGTCTCCCAAGAATATAGTTTCACAGCTACAATTTAGTTGTTTAAGTAGTTCGTCTAGATCTTGGTAAAATGAGACACCATGTGAGGGAGGATTATATAGGGTTACAATATTAAATTTCATTTTTGTTGACAACACTACATTAATAGCAATACACTCTAAAGGTGTGTCCAGATTAATTTCAACACATTTAAAACTCTCTCTTATATAAATCATTGCTCCACAACCGCCACCCCCCCCCCCCCCCACCTCCCCACCCCCCGCCCATCAATCTAACTTTCCTAAAGCATACATAACCTGATACTTCAGTCATATGTGTTGGGATATTACAGTTAAGCCATGTTTCAATCAAACATAAATAATCTACATTGGAGTCTGTTAGTAGGTGTTGAACCTGATCTTGTTTTGAAATAATACTTTGAATGTTTAAGTGTCCTCCTACAATACCCTTTGGTTTGGTCTTTGACTCCCATATGACCTTTGCATGATTTACAGTCTGGAAGAATCTAAATCATCTTTGTTTACCTTCAGCACTACCACTGTGTTTGCAGGATTCACTGATTGCCCGTTTCACTGCATATTTTCTTCCTGTTGTTGTGTGTTGTTATGAGCAGGAAGGTTCTGACACTGTTGGCAAACTAAAGTCGACAGCATGAGGAGTGGAATCCCAAGTGTGTTGTTGTGGGTCAGGCAGCAGTTTCAAATGGAGCAGGTCTGTGGGTTCCCTCTCTCCTGTGGAAACATGCTGCACCTGCATGGCCTCAGCTGTATCTAATGTTCTCTGATTGCTCAATTCATTATGGATTTATCACTGTAATATTAAAAAAGTCCCCATTCCATGTGCGTGTGTGTGTGAATGGTAATATCTCCAAAATATTTACTGTCTGTGAGCCAACTTCCTTAAAAGACTGAGCTCTTCTTTGTTTTTCACCTTCTCTGTGACTTTGAGATGCTGCATTATATCCACGTAAGTCCACACATAGGACACTGGTGCCCAGCTGTTTTATTGCTGGGCCTTCTTCTGGGGTGAGGAGACTTTCGGCCTTCTCTGGTCTCTGTGTTCAAATGGAAGAGATGGAAAAAATAACATGATGATTTACAGAAATACAATCTTAATCATGTCAAATTTTGCACTAAAATTAGGCGAATTGCTACTTTTTTTGTCCAAGAAAAATGTTTTCAAAAGTGGCATCATCTCACCTGATTGACAGTTGTTAAAATGTTTTGCTTGTTATTGTTGTTATGTTTATTACTATGCACAGAACTGAATTGCTGAGGTTTGCACAATAACTGCCCTTGTTTGGAGATAATAGTAACTCAGACCTCTATATATTCACAAGTTGTCACACCCTCTTCTCTCCCTCACTATTTTCACTAATTCTATCATTATCATATTAACTTCAAGGTTATGTTAATTCATGTGTTTCAGCTCAAGTTAATTCATTTGATTTATAAAATGTTGTATTTTACATGTATATCTACAACTGCCTATTTTCATACTAGTGTTTTACATTTAGCATTAACATGTTACATATTTCCAGAAGCATCTTTAAAACAGCTATAATAATGTGTTGAAATTGGTTCACATTGGACTCTGAGTGGATAGTGTAGTCACATGAGAGCTGATAAACAGGAAACTTAACATGTGAAGCCGCACAGTGACAGAAATACTGTCCTATAAAGTGGATCTGTCTCCCCCTGGTGTTTCTTTTTATCAAGAGTAATTGACTACTGTCTATTGAACCCTCATGTTATATTAATGCAATATAATTACAAAGCAACTATTATTTTTTTATTATTATCATCATTAGGCTTGCTCAATAAATCCAGTTATAATCAGATAATGTCAGACCACTGCATGAAGACACGTTGTTACACATGCACCCTCTTCTCTCCCTGCAGGTTTCAGCAATGGAAATATTTTATATTTAATATTATTTCATATGTGCTGGCTTTATGGGCTAAATATCAAGTAGCAAAAGTTCATAGTAAAATAGATGTTCTTTGTCAGAATTACTATAGAAGATATAACAACAATTAAGGACAATGTAGTGGAAATAGGACTCTTTAATGTTTTAAAGTTTTAAAATTTTCATTCTGCAGTTTGAAATAATTCATGCAGAACAAACACTATCTGACACGTTCATTTTAATGGAACGACAAAGTCAGGTGAGCTATCTTACCTCTACATATGCCATTATTTTCCCTAGCTGTAGCAGAGCGCAGTGACTCAGACTTCTCCAATTTCGGAACAAATTAACCACTTAGCGCCCGCCACGGGTTTAAGTTGCTATAAACAAGCGACACTGTGCATGAAAGCATATGCAAGGAGACTGTGGGCGGCACATCCGGTTACGAGATGTAGGGTGCTTACCTGAGAGGTAGGTCCCTCCAGTTGACCAATCACCGCGAATTTGACGTTGTTCCGACGTCATTGACCCTTTTTACTTTTTTTTTCGCAACTTTGACTTGCTCCCGCAACTTCATTGCAACTTTTCAGAAATATTTGCCGCAAAATCAGGTATTTTTGAATTTTAGCGCAAGGTTTTTGCCCACTTTTTTGTTTCTTTTTTCCAAAGTTATATTTTGTGTGAAATAAAAGGTGTGTTTTCTGAATTTGATATGGTAAATCGACACCCATTTAGTCTTTAAAATCTCCTCTACTGTAAAAACACAGACGGAGTTGATTGTGCTGTTTTATATAACACAGCACTGGTATGATAATTCTGAGGGCATCATGTACTATACTATATAGTGGTGTCTTTGTATTTAGCAAGGACAAAATAAAATGTAATTTTTTAAAGAGGGGAGCATTATTTATGAACATGAAAGTAAGAGCGTGAGAGTAAGAGTGTGGTGGTAATTTGTGCCACAAGTTCAATTACTCATTATTAAATTAATTTTTCATGTTAGGAGTTTGTGCAAAGGTTGGGTCCTTTGTCAGACTTATACTGAGGGGACAAAGCAGAGAACTACGGGAAGGGAAGATATTGGAATAGTAACAGGCATCAGTGGGACATGCATGTGTACAGATGAAGAGGGAATGAAAGAAATAGAAGCTCAGTGCATCATGGGACATCCCCCAGCAGTCTAGGCCTATAGCAGCATAGCTAAGGGATGGTTCAGGGTTCAGCTGAGCCAACCCTAACTGTAAGCTTTGTCAAAAAGTCTACTCTTAAACAGAGAGAGGGTGTCTGCCTCATGGACCAAGACTGGAAGTTGGTTACACAGTAGAGGAGCCTGATAGCTGAAGGCTCTGCCTCCCATTCTACTTTTAAAGACTGTGGGAACCACAAGTAAGCCTGCATCCTGAGAGTGTAGTGCTCTGGCAGGGTAATAGCAAACAATTAAAATACAATACTTCTTGTGAAGGCTGACTCCAAGACAGGTGTACCTTACAGACATCAAGGACATTGAGGTATAGACACCTGTGAGCACACAATACTGTGCTTCCACACACACACACACACAAAATGACTGGATAATCATTAATGCTATCAAGACATGTTTTTAATTATGCTCCTTTGTTTGTATTAACCAGCCACCTGTGTGGACCGGAAGAAAAATTTACAACGCTGTATGTGACAGGCCAAAAATGTTTCTAACGTGTGGAATTTCAGGGATTGGTTTGACGTAAACAGTTTTGTTTTTATTTAGAGTCTACACCACCATGCAACCAACCTGCGTGGAACAAATCCTCATTCCGGTGGACCACAATGATAATGGCTACCATTAGTCACCCTGTGAAAAATAGGTCTTTACTTTCTTGTGTTCATGTAGATGTGTGCTGTCTTCATTTAATGTTGAACTTGTACACTTCATACTCTACTCTTGCCAATTCATGAGCAAAACCACCGAGACTGTAATTACCCTGTATAACATACATCCTTACATGTTTCCTGGTACTCTTGTAAAAGTGAGCTATGATATAAAGTATTAACATAATACAATATCTAACTTATAAACTCCATTTTCTATTCTAGCCCATTCATAATGAACACTCACCCCCCTATGAGGCTGGACAACATCTGATGGGACAAGTGCAAGCACCTATTATTGTGTTGAAGACAGGGGTAAGTGGCTGCACTAGAAAATGGTCATGACTACAGAATCTGAATTACAGTGGCCAGAGTGACTGACAGATTACCTTCGCTCCTTTGTAGTGCTGCTGTGGAAAGAACTCCATGACTATTTTCCTCGTGGTCTGTTTTGTCGTGGTGTTAAGTCTACTGCTCGTCTACATTGTCTACCTCACATTATTTATTTGGAAGTAAGAAGTTTGGGTGGAACCCACGTTACCTGTTTTATCATTAAAAAGTATTACACTTTGTGTTCAAAAGCAGTAATTGTGTGTCTTTCTGTTTATTACATCTTTATTTACATTTTCAGATCTTCCATCACACAGATTAAGAATTCCAATGTTTCAATTCAATTTTATTTATATAGCGTCAAAACAAAATACAGGTTAGAGAGAGGGAGGGAGAGAGAGTGGCAAAGCACATTCCACTAGATGCAAGATGGAGGAAATAAACAATGACAATGTCAATGATACTAATGAAACAACAACAATAATGACAATATTACAGATGGTGTTGAGCAGAATCATGGGGCAGAGGGTGGTTTGTACAGGTCCAGGCCCTACAGCTCCAAATACCTACAGAGAGTAAGAGGGGAAGAGAAAGTATAAAATGGTGGGAAAGGGAAGATGTTGGGTTAGTAACAGGCATTAAGAATTTCTCAATGAACACAAAGATGGTTTCTCCAGATAATATTGCTGTATTTACACTGCAATACAAACATGCAGACAAAGGCAGATGATGTGGCTTCTCCAGCATCATTTATATTAATATTTATGTAAGTTTTAGTTTGAATGTATGTAAAACAATGGCAGTCAGAGCCCGTCATTTTTCATCAATATCGCTGAGGTTCTTCTGCAACACAGGAATATATCTGTTATAGGGACTTCCTAACTCTGTTGTAGGCTACAATAAAATAAGTAGTAACTGGTAGAAAGAATAGAAACAAAAGTGCTACATAAATATATACATACATAGGCCAAATATTACTAAAGCAATAATTCTGATTTCATTGAATTTCACTGTATTGAGTGTGGTGTCAGAATTTTCAGAAGAGAATCTCAATCTCTCGTGCACACACTGCCTGTCACAATGCAGCACCATGAAATAAATTAATACAACCTTGGAAGAGGGCACAGTAACTAAGTTTGAAACCCAACATTTAACCCACAATGTCAGTACATTATGTCTACATGATCCCACTTCTCCTTCCAAGACACTGTTTGGTAGAGCTGCACAATATATCGTTTGAGCATCGTCATCGCGATGTACGTGTGCGCAATAGTCACATCGCAGGGCCTGCGATGTAGGAAGCAAATGAACTCATCTAATTCCAAGGGTACCTGACACACGCTGTGCATGCGGACTCTGCATGTGCAGCGATCCACCAATCACATTAGTTCTTATTCAGTGTGCCTCAGCAGACCACGCCCCTGCACGTGGAGTGAGTCGCTTGTAACAACATTAAAAAATGAGCAACGAACAAGAGAAAATCACCAAAAACGAAGACTTGGTGCCAAAAAGAAAAGCGACGTCAGTTATCTGGAATTATTTCGGCTACAAGAAGGATGATATTGACCAAACACGTGTTCTGTGTCGACAGTGCCTTGCATCTGTTGCCACAACGAGAGGTAACACAACTAATTTGTTTACTTATTTTCTACTATTTACAAAACAAGGGGTTGTGGACCACTCAAGAATCTGATGTAGAGCTGCTCTTATTATTTTATATCATTTTTGATAAAAATAAAGATGTTTAGTTTTGCTGTAAAAGATTTCAGTTGTTGAATCAAAGGTTGAATAACCCGTTTATCACTCATTGTTAGTTACTTAATGTAAGTATGAAGCTAGAATGTTCCATTTTAAGATGGAGAGCTCAAAAGGTTCAAAGGTTTGTTTATTGTCATTCAATTCACGTTTGCACATGATAGAATGAAACATGTACTCAGGTCCCAGCACAATAAAAGCAAGCAATAAAAGATAACAATAAGAATAACCCATTGTTTCGACCCTGTCTGGGTTTTCTTCAGGCTTGCAAACAAATGCTAATTGTCTGACTGACTTGTGGAGAGATGCTTCCCTTTCAGTGGTCTGAGCAAAGGTGAGATCCTTCTCCTGAGCGTATCATTTTATACCCCTCTACTCTTGTGTTTCAATGGTCCCTCCCCCTTTCGACGTTACGGAGCAATACTATAGTTCCCCTACGGATTTAAACTTTTTGTACATGAAATAATCTGAATGTAGGTTTTTAAAGTAAGTATGAATTTATGTATTTATGAAATGATCTAATTTAAGACTAACTTTTTAAGGTAAGCATAAATTGTTGTTTTAATTTTTTAACCCTTGTTCAATCCTCCCAATTGCCATACACCTTTTGTCCTCTGGGGTCAAAAATGACCCCGTCTGGTTTGACTGTTATTTAAAGCATATAGTATAAATTGTCAATCAATTCTGTGTTACACCTTTCGTCTTACTTCAGTCCAACCCATTACCACAAATTTTTCCCTTTGTTTTGGAATTTAGGGCCAATATAACTTGTTTACATAAAAGTATACCCTGTTTTTGAGTGAAATTAAAATGAAACAATTAATTATTTTGACTTTATATCATTTTGACTATTTGACTTATCACAGAGTGGTATTTGTCAAAGTTTAGTGAGGATGCCGTTTTTGAATCATTTGAATTGTTTTAATGGCAGCACATAATCACACCTGCTGTCCTATGGGGTCAAAATTGACCCCGTCTGGTTTGACTGTTATTTAAAGTATATAAAGTGGATACTTTACCCAATACTGTGTTACACCTTTAATAACAACTTCATTCAAACACATTAACACAATTTCTTTATTCCATTTGAAATTTAAGGCCTGTAAGACCTCGTTTAAATGAACTTTTACCTTGTTTTTGAGTAAAAATAAATAAAATCATCAATTATTCTGACTATAGTTAACGCGTCACGTGTGTTGATAGATCATCAGACTGGTATATGTCAAAGTAGAGTTAGGACGCTGTTTTTAAACCACTTCAATTTTTTTAATGGCAGCAAATAATCACACCTGTTGTCCTCCCGGGTCAAAAATGACCCCGTCTGGTTTGACTGTTTATGAAACAAAGTATAAATTATCACCCACCTCTGTGTTTCAACTTTTTAGTCAACTTTATTTCAACTCATTACCTGACATATAAAACATGTCAACATTCATTTCCAAAATATTTAACTTTTCAAAACTAACTTTTCAGAATAGGGAGAAGGAAGAGCAACAGAAATGTAGCTTAATGCTGACCTTGCGTCGCTTGATGTGAGGTATCACCAGTTGTCGCCCGAGCTCATATTCAGGAAAGGAAGTTTTTTTCCCTACACACAAATTCAATGCATTACTCCTTTCCATATATATTACAAATATTATGAATAATAAATGTGTATTACCTTGTCAAGGTTATCGACACCCCCTTTGTTGTGATTGTAATCTTCGATGATTTTTGGCCTTTTAACCTGGCCTTTTAACCTAACCCTAACCTGGCACGGCCTGCTGCCCATATTTTTAGCCCATATTTCCCTGGTTTACTCGGGATGTACTGTTTGAATGGACAGCGACATCTGAAGGGGACCAGGCGCTCATCCAGTCACATCAGTGCATGGATCGTACATCAACGGCAAGAGCGACACCCACTTGGTCCCATACGTCTCGAACGGGAGCAAGTTTGTCTCGTGCACAGCGATCTTCTCTTGTGTCTTTATCATCAAATCGAATCGCTCTTGAGATTTTATGAAAATGGTAGCACGGAAAATTTCCATGCCAGACTGGGCTTGCAATATACTAGCTGTAGCTTCTTAACTGGATCGGTACACACCAGCGAGAATCAACATACCCACATATGCCTGCAGGACCATTCGATCCATCTTTCTCCACTTGTTGCCATACACACGTTGCCCCTCCTCGTTTCTCATGTTCAATAGGCTTGGGCAGAAACATGTCAAAAGTGGACTTTATGTCATCAATACGAAACCTTGCATATGCGGTTGGACCATGGTGGTTTGTCTCTCTCTCTGCTGTCAACATGCGTCGTTCGTCACTGGGAGGGATGGAAGACCAGATCAATGTTTCATCCTTTGACTGGAAATATTCTTCAATCTCAGCTTGGTCCTTTTCCTCAGATTCTTCCTCATCAGTTGATTTTCATCTTCTCTTCATCATCTTAAGTGCATTCCTCCACTTCTGACGCTTCTTCCATTTCAGCTTCAGATTCTACCTCATCATCATGTTCATCATTTTCCTTCACTTCATACCCTTCTTCCATTTCTGCAGCAGGCGATGTGGGGGCTTCTTCAGAGGAAGAAGCATGTGGTCCGTATGTTGGATCAATCACCTCATCATTATTTCAAGTTCAAGTTACTTTATTTGTACCCAGAGGTAGATTTTGTTTGCAGTAGAGTCCTCGTACACACATATGGAAAAAACATAGAGGCACATATCACGCATCATTAGGGATGTAACGGTATGAAAATTTCACACCACGGTAATAGTGACCAAAATTATCACGGTTATCGGTATACCGCGGTATTTTTAAAATGTCTTCAAAATGTTGAAAAAACACTGATACACTGATAAATTGAAATAATTTCACCAAGATTTATATTTAAATAGATTTATTATATATTAAAAGGCTTAGGGTATAAGCAGCCTGTTTTTGAAACGCGTCCTGTAATGTCTGCGTTACAGAGGTAGAATGAGATGTACTGGCAGTAGCACTCGATTGGCCAGCAGACCCTCTCTGTGAAAAAAATGAATAGAAAATGTCATTATTAATTATTACTGTCATTGTTACTTAATACTAAGGGTGCAACCAACAGATCACAAAACTCACAATCTAGATCATATCACTTTTGTGAGAAACAGGTTGGATATTTTTTTAGATCAAAACAAAAAGGATTATTGTTAAATTAATTATGAACACTATTTTGGCTCTTATCTCTATCTAGACACTTGTTATATTCACCATTTTAGATTATTCTTTATATATAGTCTATTCTACAAATAATCCACAAGTAGGGCCTATTATATATTTCTGATATTACTTATATATATTGGCTGTCTGTCTCTGTCTGCTTGCTCGTCTGTTGTCAATGGACTCGGTCAATCTGATTGGTCTAATGGCTGCTGAGCCACAGGTAGACGCTGCTCCGGTGAACGGAGCTGAGATGAAAGTCAGTCATCTCAGTCAGTTTGCATTCACTAACTCAGTCCACCCAGTACGTGTTTGTCTCAAATCCTCCTCACTGCAGCTCTGCATCAATATTTGGGGAATTATTAGGTCGACTTTAAAAAGTGAAATCTACAATTAATAAGAGGTTCAGATAACGTGCCAAATCACGGATCAACTTCGTTCAGTTATACCACTATCTGGTCAGTTTGCATTAGTGACAGCAAATTAGACAGAGAAAATTCAACATACACACACATCATGCACCCGAGCTTAAGGTTAATTTACCTTGCATTCACTCAACAGTTGAGGGTGATGGTCGCGCAAATGAGTAAGTAAATTGGACGTGTTACTGCCCCTCGCAACAACTTTCTTCTTGCAGCTCCTGCAGATAGGGCTGCCATCCTCGACCAGCTGTCCCTGAGCATTCTTATAATAACCAAAATACGCCCAGACTTCAGATTTGGTTCTCTTTGAAGGCGGAAAAATGCCGCTACTATCACGTCCTCCCTCCGCCATGTCTTCTTCACTACATAACAAGCGCACGTTGCACGCTGCGCCTGCGTAGGGAGACTTGGATAAAGTATCTCGCGAGTTTTCCACACCGTGGTTATCGACCGCGGCGGTTACCATGGTAATTAAAACTTAAACGGTAACCTTCACCGTCGGGAATGTTACCATGGTTTACCGTGACACCGGTAACCGTTACATCCCTACGCATCATCCAACTTAGAACAGTGGAAATAAAAAAAATGGCAAATTATAAAGTTCTTACAGGTCCAGATCATACTAAGATATTGAAGTGAACTACAATACTAATAGTAAAAAGAAAATAAGTAAGTAAATGAAATAAATACAGCAATGAGTAAATAAATAAAAGCAGCAATAAATAATCACCTGTGCAAAATATAGCTATGACTTATTCCTCAGTGTAATGGCTGCAGGGACAAAACTGTTTTTGCGTGTTTTTGTTCTACACCTAGGGATTGTAAACCTGCGCTCAGAGGGGAGAAGCTGAAACTCAGTGTGCAATGGATGGGAACTGTCATTTAAAATTGAACCACATATGCGCTGTAGCTGTTTTGTATGCAAGGTCTCCACGTTGAGTTGTGGCTCACCAATCAGCCTGCTAGACCACTTTACTATTTGGTTGAGTGAGCTTTTATTTTTCAAAGAGAGGTTCCCAAACCAGGCTGCTAGTGCAAATAATAAAACGGATTCAATAAAAGCATGGTAAAAGAGAGTCATGATGGATTTGTCAATGTGGAAGCGACTCAGTTTCCTCCAACAGAACAGGCACTGATGCCCTTTTTATACACACAGCTTCACAGTTAGTTTCAAATGTGAGTTTTGAGCCTATAATCGTTCCAAGGTTTCCCTCCTCCCCTCTTCTGACCCTGAATCCTTCTCATCAGTTGATTCTTCCTCCTCATTATGTTCAGCATTGTCCTCCTGGTCATTCTTTTCCACAACATGGTTAAAAATGAGCTCACAAGCCTCCTGTGCAGTATAGCGCGTGGGTCAATGACGTGACGCAATTTTTTTGTGTTCTTATGGTTCAGTTGAATTTATAAAAGGTTAAAATTAGAAAATAAACTTACAAATTACTCGCATACATTCTCTTTTTGAAGACCTCATCTAAAATTTCTGGATTTAAATCAATTTTCAGAGAATATTCAGCGGATAATGGCAAAAATGTCAATGTGGTGTAACCATAAAAACTTTGTATCAAATAGTTAAACTTGTTCAAAAAAGGTGAAATTCTCAATAAAACACCCTATCAACTAGTTTGGCATAATCTTACATTTGTGTTGTTTAATAATGAATAAAATACATGGAACACCATTGTTCTGAATATTATAATTAATTTGGGGAATTGTGTCTCTAAAGTCAACTTCCTAAAGTGTCAAGGTGGTGTAACCAACATTTAAGGAGCCATTTTGTTAATTTGTGCAAGAAGACCATGTGACAGGAAATTATATCACAGAGAAGGACCCCTGATTAGCCTAACTGCTGCATGACGAGGTTAGTAACTCTCTTGGAAATCTTGATAATTTGACATTTTTAGGGTATGGTCAGGTGTGCTTAGGGTTACATGTCAAATGGTATGACCCCAGGAAAACATTTATCATTCATAATAATTGTAAAAATAAGTATTTATTTAAAAAAATGTGTTTGAAATCTTCACACCAAGGCCATGTGCTTACATAGGTGTCCATCATAATGCCTGTTAAATTTGAATTTAAATTGAAATGTCAAATGGTGTAACCGGTTTCACCATCTGACTTTTATTACATTCCTTTTGGTTAGAGGCCGATTTTGTCAAATATCAGTAGTTTATGATGCTGATTAAAGATGTAATATGAACTAACTTACTATGTGGAACTATGTTTAAGTGTTGCGTGTTATATTTCTCTTGACGAAGTGGTGATTTATCCACAACTTTATTATCAAAGCTCTGGAAGGTTAGGATAAAATCATTATTTTGCATGGCTTTGATATTTTTTTAAATGTTTAGCTTTAATATATATTTGTATTCCATTCACTTACAATTTTAAGCAATATATAGTGCAATATATGTAATTTCATAATATAGCAGAATGAAGTGGGTGAACAGTGACAATGTTGAACATGAACAGCAGCTTTAAAAAGACTTAAAACTCCAATATGAGAAATGTTAGTCAAAGATTAAAATGTAGATCTGTAAAATTACATTTATTAACTTTCTATTGTTTCATAATTATTGCAATATAATAGAGCCTCTTTTCCCCCAATAGATGCCATTATCAAGCAAAGAAAAAGTGGCTCGTCACAGAGCACGAGTCAGTGCATATCCTGCTGCAACGGCCAATTACCTTGCCAAAAGGCGCGAAAGGTGGTTTTACACACACACACACACACACACACACACACACACACACACACACACACTTTAAATACTGTGAAAGAATATCAGGTTAAAGTCAGAGTAATATAGTGATTTAGGCTAATTGCTTTTATTTTTCTATTTTACCATTTAGTTATCAAAGGAGAAAAAGAGAGGGAAAGACTAAAAGTACTCCAGCAGCTGAGCTTTCCAAAACAAAGCAGGAGAAGTTGAGGGAAGAGTGGAGAAATTACCAGCGAGACTACAGAGAACAGAAAAGGGTGCTTGCTGACGTTCTCAACTTAACCCCACAATCTATGGACACGTCAGATGAGCAAATTGAGCATCTCGACAATCCAGAGCCTATGCATAATCATCTGGACGATCATGACTATGAGCAGCCAGTTGTAGAGAGACCGCAAGCATCCTCAACCCCTGCAAGGAAAGGAAAGGAAAGGAAAGAAAGAACAAATATTATAGCTCAGTGCTGAAAGAGAGGGAAAAGCTGAGGTCTGAACGTCGCAAAGTTAGAAGGGAACAGAAAAAAAAGAAAATGGTCAGTGAAAAGAACAAAATGAAAAACAAAAAGAAAGCCTCACAAATGAAAAGAGAGGAAGTGGCCAGCTTTCTCTGTAAGGATGAGAATAGTTGCATGTCATCACGCAAAAAGGATACAATAACTAAAAATAAAATCAAGCAGCAAAGGAGGGTACTGCTGCACTCTCTCAAGGACCTCCATGCACTGTACAATTCAACAGCCATGAGACACCTCAGAAGTCTGCATTCATGTAGGCTCACATGGAGCCTGTATTGAAGGATGCCATAGGCAAATGTAACACACCCACAACTCTACATATCATAAGTGATGGACCAGTGACCCAATACAGGAACAAGAAAAACTTTTTTTTCTCAGCACAGTGCCTTTTCTGAGTGAGTTTCAAAGGGTCACTTGGAATTTCAGTGAGAAATTGCATGGGAAAGGAGCTCCTGATGGAGTGGGAGGGGCTGTCAAGCGTACTGCAGACACAGCAGTCCAAAGAGGCACTGACTTGCAGACAGCTGAGGAACTTTACAACTTCCTGAAGGATCAGCCCTCAAGCATCAAGTACTTTTGGATATCCGAGGAAGCCATTGCCAAGTACGACGAATCAGTCCCAACAAATGTCCCAGCCGTAAAAAGGTACACTGAAAATTCACCAAGTGACCTCTGAAGAGCCAGCTGCGATTCAGTGGAGGGAAATTTCATGTTTCTGTGCAAGACCTGATATCTGCAAGCGCTATGATCCAACTGCAGTAGATCTCCGCAACCTGCAATCAGAAGACCTCCCCTCAACATCTACCAACTGTCAGCAGGATCTTAAAGGCAAGTTCATTCTGGACAGATATGAAAGTAAGCCTTTCGTGGGACAGGTCATCCAGGTGGTGGGTGAAGAAGTGGAAGTGAGCTGCATGCAACCCTCTGGGTGGGAAGAATGTCTTCACCTGGCCTCATCCACCTGACATCCTATTCTATTATGAGTCTAATGTGCTGCACATAATCTCTGAGCCAGAACATTTGAACTCACGTCATTCAAAACTCATGACAGAGGACTGGAAACATTTCCCAGCACACACACAGCCCTAAACACACAATTCTCCCTCTCTCTCTATCCCTTCCAGCACCACCTCACACACACAACTTTTGACATGTTTTTACACTTATTCATTGCAGTCAAAACATGAGTTCACATGATTTTTTGAAGTTTGTTTTTTAAATTAATTCATAAAATAACACAAGTTCACATGATTTTTTGATGTTTGTTTTTTAAATTAATTCATAAAATAACAAGTCCACATGATTTTTGGATGTTTAATTTGTAAAAATGAATTAATCCTGATGTTTTTTCTTCATTGAAAATAATAAACTGGTTTGTTTCAATTGGTGTAACCAGTATTTTTCATAAAAATATTATAATATTCAGGAAAATTCATGTGGAATAAGATGTAATCCTCTATTGCAATGTATTAACATGTTTTTTAACAGTTTATACATAATTTGTCAAATATTATTTAGAAAACAAAGTGTTTTCAGCATTTGTCCTGCTCTATATTACAAGTAGTACACTTGCATACACTCTAGGTGGAAATAAATATTTAATATTTCTCCTTTGTTGTGGTTACACCACTTGACATTTTCAGGAGCAATCAGTCTTACCTTTCGTAAAAAATAATTCAAATGCTATTTCAAATTACATGAAACCAACATAAATACAAAATATATATTTTAGCAAATCTGATGCAAGCTTTTAAAACATTTTTGAATTGCTCATAATGCAAACCCTTATTTGTCACTGACCCGCCTCTGCCTCCTCATTGTGCTGCCTGTCTCTCTCAGACTAAAATGTGAAATGCTCCAACACCTGTGAGAGAAGACCTTTTTTGTTGTTGTCATAACCGTTGCTTGACCCCACACATCAAACATCCAAGATCAAAGATGTTTTGGAAAGCAGTATGGTGTGACAATTTGCTCCATCGCACCACTTTGTGCTGCAGGGTCTTATTGACCCCAGAGGACAATTGTTAAGGACAAGTAATTTTATTGAACAATAATTAAATCAAATTATTTCAAATTTATTTAAATCATGAAGAGCATAGTATCGGACAACATCCATTATTTTCAGACCATTTGATGAATAAAAAACAAATTTTGACGGGAAAAGATTTAACTTGGGGTCAGAACCCCAAGTCTACACGAGGGTTAAGGTAAGTATGAATTGTTGTTTTAAGTTTTTAAGGCAAGTATGAATTGTTGTTTTTAACTTTTATCGTTAGTATGAATTGTTGTTCTAATTTTTTAAGGCAAGTATGAATTGTTGAGTTTCACTTTTATGGTAAGTATGAATTGTGGTTCTAACTTTTTAAGGTAAGTATGAATTGTTGTTTTCAACTTTTATGGTAAGTATGAATTGTTGTTCTAACTTTGTAAGGTGTTCTGTTTAAGCCGCACGTGAGTGGTCAACTACATGATGTGTGGTGGCGTCTATGTGTCCGCACTGAGCGG
The DNA here is from genome assembly GCF_040436345.1 of Pagrus major. NCBI lineage: Eukaryota > Metazoa > Chordata > Actinopteri > Spariformes > Sparidae > Pagrus > Pagrus major. The sequence continues at coordinate 15,789,698 of NC_133224.1, forward strand.
GGGGGAGGGGCGGGGGTTACAGACACAGCACACACAGACGGAGAGAAACAGGAGGTAGGGAGACGCGTGCGTGAGAGAGAGAACAGCCCCTACAGAGACAACACGCTGGAAAGGTGAGAAAATGAGTGACGGCAGGAGACGCAATAAAATTGAGTGTAGAGTATGCAAGGCTAAAATCTCATATCGAGCAGGCTCTACAAATAACCTGCACAGGCACATTAGAACTGTACATTCATCGGTGCAGTTGGAAGAGAACCTTCTACTAATGAAAGTGCCAGTGTGTCTGCTGCATCTGTTGCTGCTGCTGCAGTTGTAACCCAGCTTTCATTTTGAATTGAAGACCGTCCGGTATTGAATTGTTCTCAGGGGTTGAGAAAGGGACTCCCAATTCAAACAGACAAGGAGCATCTTGTCCGGTGCCTTTGTAAAGAGTAAAAATAATAATTTCATTGTTTATAGAGAATGTAAACAATCATTTGTTTTCACAAAGAAAGAAAGAGGGAAATACATTTGTGTTTTATTTTTATTTTAATCTATTGATGCAGAGTTAAGGTCATACAGTTGTGGTTGTATGTTGATGGTTATGTATATTTCTATGGTTTCCACTTCCAGCATTTGTAGCATTTCAGTTCAGAAATTGAAAATTGTGAATAAAACTGGATAGGTAGTAAACTGCTACCATAACCCTGGATAAATTCCACTTATTGGTTACCCAGTGTCTACACTACACCACCACAACCCAGAGCTCTATAAAGACAGTTTGTGTAAAAGGCTATGTACTTAAAAATTTATTTTTTGTAGCACTCTGTTGAGTATAATAAGCCATATAAATAATGAATATTTGTACATTAGTAATTAAATTTACACATAATTTTACATTATTTTTTGTAATCAATTAATTGAAGCAACAAAAAAATCGGAGGAGCCACTTGGGAGCTGAAAGAGCCGGCTCTTTTAGTGAGCCGAGCCATAAGAACAGGCTCTTTTAAAACAGCCGGAAGTCCCATCACTAACGGGAGGTGCACGGTCCTTCCCACTTGAAGCCTCAATCACTTTGTCCCAACTGGGTTGATGGTCGCGCTGGCGCCTCCTGCCGTAGCGTACCTCTGTCCAACCCCCATCCATTGTTTTGTTTTGGAGCTGTGTATTTATGTAATTATAGTTATTGAAATATTATTATTATTATTATTATTATTATTATTATTATTATTATTATTATTATTATTGTCGTCTACGAAATGAAAATACATTTATGTATTTTTTAACTAACTAAAATGATCTATGAATTGAAAAAAATAAATGTGTGTGTAAAATGAAAAGAAATTAAATTGTTTTTAAGTATATAAATGAAAAAAGCGTGTGCCAAGGGTGACGTTTTGACCTGTAGCACTTCCTCAAGCCAAGGCGCACTAAAAAGAAAACAAGTTGGCTGTTCTTGACTGGCTGACTGAGGTGCTTCTCTTCCTGTGGTCAGAGCAGAAGTGAGCTCTCTCTCCTACAAGCCTCCTTTTATTACCTCCCGATTTTGTGTCCCTTAAGCTTTAGTGGTTTCTTCTTAGATTGTCCTTTTCACTTCATTTGTGCCTCCCCCTTTCCTCCAATGTTATAATCTCCATATGAATTTAGATAAATTTAGAGTTTTTAAGGTAATTATGAATTTTTGTTAACTTTTTAAGGTAAGTAAGTAGAGGTGTGTAGCACTAGTGTCCGCCAGACACACTATTAAAGCACCGATTCTTGAAACTTGGCAAAAACATGCCCCACTAAGAAAAGTGCTAATTCTGTTGGAAATTAATAACATTTTCATGAATAAAAAGAATCAAGGTTATAATCAGGGGGTCCTTTGCACATATGTAAGGTTCTTTTATAGGTTTATTTTTAATTTTTATTAATTTAATGATTATATGCTGGCCCATTGCCTACAAAATCAGTTGTCCTCGGATAGGAGAATCATTTCAACTTGATTAAAAAAGAATAATATCTTTACCACATGACAGTACATTGTAATATGTACGAACAGTGAGTTTTGAACAATATTTACTATTATTTTGTGGTTGCTCAAAATGTGTCCCACATATTCGTCACCACTGTCAGATATTCATAAAAAAGCAATAAAATCAGGCAACTACAAGGTCAACTACATTCCTGAGGACCCCATTTTCAAACCTTCAGCTCTACTGCATGCTTCAAGATCAATCAAGCTCCCGTAAGTTTGCTATTTTCTCTTAAACTTGTTCATATTTTTGGACACTGCTACTGTCACAACCATAACATGTCAACACCGTCTCTTTTGTATAAAAAATATTAGATTAGATTATGACATAAATGTTTACTTTTTACGAAGAGGTCTGAAGTAGCTAGCAACAGAGGGGAAACAAGATGGCTAATGTGAACAACTCATGCATATCATGTGAAAGAGTAGGTTTTTGTCACCACCGTCAGGTTTTCTGTCTGACGGTGGTGGTGACAAAAACCTCCAAATGGTCCTCAACAGAGGCTAGAATATAATTGTTGATCTGTAATGTTTCATTAACCTCTTTTATATTTTTATTTATGTAATTCCCCCTATATTTCTTCAATATCGTCCAACCCTAGGGGATGAGGTGTGCCTTCCTTCTCTCTCAATTCACTATTATGCCATGTTCATTTGGCTTACGTCATTTGGGATGCACATAGTGCACCTACTACCTACGTACATAGCACATAGTATACAATATCCCTTGTAGGCTATGCATCTCCAATGACTAAAGCCAAATGAAAATGGCATGACAACATTTAACCAAATCTAACATTCACTGTAATTGTTATGTGCTTTATTTCTCACTGCGCATGTGCAAGTTACAGGTTTGTTCTGGGGGAGGAATGCGGAAGTCTGTCATTGTTATTGGTGTGCTGAGGTTGCAGTAAAGTCATGAAAACCTACAGTTGTCGTCGTAGTTATTGAGCCAACATTGGTAGTAGAGGATGGCCGCTGGTAATTATAAAGTTCCGCCAGTGTTTGATGAGAAGAAATCTTACGAAAGCTGGAAAAATGAGGTCGAAATCTGGAGACTGGTTAGTGACTTGGATAAGAAGAAGCAGGCCCTGACGGTTGCCTTGTCGCTAATGGGAAGAGCGAGGGACAGCGCGCTGGAAGTAGCCGCAGAGGATTTGAACATAATGGATAATGGAATGACTACACTTCTGAAAAAACTGGACTCTGTGTTTTTGAAAGAGGAAAAGGACCGCCAATACGAGGCTTACATGGAGTTTGACCGGATAACGAAAGACAATGGCGTTTCGATAGTGGATTACATTGTTGAGTTTGAACGGAGGTACAACAGAATTCACCAGTTCAAAATGGAGCTCCCGGATGCAATGTTAGCATTCAAGCTGCTAGACACTGCGGGACTGAATGTTAAAGATAAACAGTAGGCGCTTACCGCTTGTCCACGCCCCTTTGCTTTTAAGCAAAACGTCACTGAAAAGAGCAGGTGCAGTTTTGGACATTGAGAATGACAAAGCCATTATTTTCAAGCAACCTGTGAAACTTGAACTGACATCGTCAGGACATTATTGTGTGAACTTGAGGGATGAGAGTTCCCCAGATGGAAGTGACATCCAAAATGAAGATGACATCCTAATTGTGACAGAAAACATGACAAAACAGGAAAAACAAAAAATTCTATTGAAACTGCACAAGCAGTTTGGACATGCCTCAGTTGACAGACTGAAAAAACTACTGACCTGCTCAGGTAATACTGATGAGGAGTGCACCACAATCCTGAAGGATATTGTAAACAACTGTGAGACATGCATTAGATACAGTAAACCAAAGCCAAAGCCAGCAGTAGGTTTACCCATGGCCTCAACCTACAATGAAACTGTAGCTATGGACTTACATGAGCTAGAGCCAGGAGTGTGGTATATGCATGCCATTGACCACTTCACACAATTCAGTGCAGGGAGTATTATAACCACCAAGAAACCCAAAGAGATAGTGAAGCACTTTATTCACTGCTGGATAAGTGTTCATGGTCCTCCACGCAGACTGTTCACTGACAATGGGGGTGAATTTAATAATGAGGAAATGAGGGACATGGCTGAAAACTTTGAAGTGAAAACGACTGCAGCTTATAGTCCATGGAGCAACGGTCTATTAGAAAGGCATAATCAAACTCTCACTGAAATCCTGTTGAAAGTAAAGAGAGACAACGGATGTGATTGGAAGACAGCCCTAGACTGGGCCCTGATGGCAAAAAAACTCTATGCACAATGTACATGGCTACAGTCCCTACCAGCTAGTGTTCGGGCAGAACCCAAATCTGCCGTCAGTTCTCACTGATAAGCTCCCAGCTCTAGAAGGGACTAGCATGGCTACTTGGATGGCCCAACACATCTCAGCACTACATGCTACAAGGAGAGCATTCACAGAAACAGAATGCTCTGAGAGGATACGAAGAGCCCTTCGTAAACAAGTGCGACCCACTGATTACAGATATGAAACGGAGGATAAGGTTTACTACAAACGGGTGGATTCTACAGAGTGGAAAGGTCCAGGTGTGGTCATCGGCCAAGATGGTGTGGTGATATTTGTTCGCCATGGAGGCACTTATGTTCGTGTACATCAATCCAGACTTCGAAAGGTTGATGGCTCGCAAGATATGCTGAGAGAAAGAGATAATCAGTTGATGGGAACTGAAAATGCCACATTACCAGAAACTGGACTCTATAAAAATAAGACTGACAATGAAAGTGAGGAAGAGGCACCCTCAAATGATGAAGATGCTGAGGATAACAATGAGCCCCCTCACACATCAACACACTCAAATACTACTTGTGAAGGACTTAAGCTGAAAACTGGACAAGTAGTTACATACACAGACAGTGGAAGTGACCAAGTACACACTGGAAAAATCCTCAGCCGGGCAGGAAAGGCCACTGGAACGCACAAAAACTGGTACAATTTACAGTACACAGAGCCTGAGGAAATTGCTGGTACAACTGGATCAGTGGACTTAGGACAAGTAGACAATCTTCAACTGGGTCCATCTGAACATGTTGAGTTATGTGCAGACTGCCATAAAGAGGACGTACTGATTGTGAATGATGATGCCTTCATACCTGCCAAACACGCTGAACTCAGCAACTGGAAACAGAACAATGTGTTTGAAGAGGTGAAAGATGAAAGTCAGAAATGCATCTTTACAAGGTGGGTGTGCACACTCAAGGAGACACCAGATGGTGTTGTCCCTAAAGCCAGACTAGTTGCAAGAGGCTTTGAGGAAAAGAACACTGAGGAGCTACCAAAAGATTCAACTACGTGTGCTTCAGAGTCCCTAAAAATGATCATGGCTGTTATATGTCAAAAGAAATGGCAGCTGAACTCCATAGACATTAAAGCAGCCTTTTTGCAAGGTAAAGAGTTAACCCGAGATGTCTACATTCGGCCTCCCCGAGAAGCTCAGAGCAAAGGAACTGTGTGGAAGTTGAAGAAGTGTGTTTATGGCCTGACAGATGCTTCTCTGTACTGGTACAACAGGGTAAAGGACATTATGCAGCAGTCGGGAGGTTCTGTTTCAAAAGTTTACCCAGCAGTGTTCTACTGGTTGGATGACTCCTACCATGTGATGGGAGTCCTTGCTTGTCATGTGGATGACTTTATCTGGGGAGGTTCGGAAGAACGTTCTCCATGACAGTCATTTCTCACTTGAAAGCTACTTTTCAAATTGGACGTGAAGAACACAACAGCTTCAGCTACATTGGAATGGAGGTACTCTCTGTAGAGGATGAAATACAGGTGCAACAATGGATGTACATAAAAAATCTCCAACCCATTCATGTGGACCCCACGAGAGCCCCCCCCTAACAGACACTGAATATGATATGCTTAAGTCAAAGAGTGGCCAAATATTGTGGGTGGCGAGGCAGAGCAGACCCGACAGAATGTGTGACATATCCATCCTGGCGTCAAGTACAAAGCATGCCACTGTTCAGACTCTGCACTGTGCAAATAAACTGATCAGAAAACTGAAGTCAGAGGAGGTGACTTTGAGGTTTCAGTACTTGGGAAAAGACAGCTCCCTAAAGCTGGTGGTGTTCAGTGATTCATCCATGGGAAATCTTCCAGATGGAGGCACTCAAGGTGGGCACCTGATCATGCTTATGGGAGAGGTTGGAAGATTCTCGCCTATATGCTGGCAGTCAAAAAGGATCAGGAGAGTTGTTCGGAGCACTTTAGCTGGAGAGACTTTGGCACTTGGAGATGGCATTGACAGTGCAGTCTTCCTAGCTACACTGTACTCAGAGATCACCACAGGTGACTGTACAAGCAACAATTTGCTAAATGGACTAAACAACAAAGTTTTTTTTACTGTTCTACTTTAGTTATTAAAGCTGAAACTTTAAACCTGGCTATCTGTTAAGAACACTAAAAAAGGAGAAAAATAAATATTTTCTTTGCACTGTTTTTCTTTAAAGAGAAAAGGGGAGTTTGTTATGTGCTTTATTTCTCACTGCGCATGTACAAGTTACAGGTTTGTTCTGGGGGAGGAATGCGGAAGTCTTTCGTTGTTATTGGTGTGCTGAGGTTGCAGTAAAGTCATGAAAACCTACAGTTGTCGTCGTAGTTATTGAGCCAACAGTAATTCCCCCCAATTTCATAGTCATTACGCTCAACTTTGACTTTATGTGTTTTAGGAAGTTATGGCTAGGCAGCAGCTATCTGTGGAGGAGAGAAGGAGAAGAAACAGGGAATATCAAAAGAAGCGTAGAGAGAAAACACACAGTGATGCAGAGTTAAAGGAGGAATACCTCAGAACGGAAAGGCAAAGATGGAAGAAGAGGGTGAAGGAAGGGAAGATAAAAAATATCAATGACTTGAATGAAAGGGAAAAGAGAAGTCAGAGAAAGGCTTGGAAACGTAGTCAACAAGTATCAAGAGAACGTAAGAGAAAGGGCTCAGATCACCCAGAAACTCCCCCAGACAGTCCAGCGGATCATGCCATACACGAGCCAGCACGGAGTAGGCAGGCTATCGACACAAAAACTGTACGTCGATGCGTTGTCCGACCAAAACAAAAAATGGCGGCAGCGAGTAGCAGCAGCAGCAACGCCAGTGAGTCAGCTGATGCTGAACTCGGCAAAAAAAGAACACGTATTTCGAAGGTATGGGACTATTTTACAGTAAAAGGGAGCGACTCTGTTGTTTGTCAGCTTTGTAAAATGGAAATGGCCTATCATAAAAGCACGACGGCTATGCACCAGCACCTCAAAAGGCAGCATCCAGGAGCAGCTTGTGCAGATGACCCCTAACCCTAACACCGTAAGTTTTCAACTTTTTTTTCTTTTCTTGTTTGTTTTGTTGTACATATTACGCAATGAGTCGTCACATTTTAATACCGTATTATAACATTAAACATCATAATGTACCCTGTCATTCATCCAAACACCCCCACGTACACATGCAGGCACACCCACCCACACACCTCAAACTCAAAACTGATATAAGCTGCTCTCTGTTTTGTTGGTTTTTATTTCTGATTTTTGTTTGCTTTGTTTTTGTTTGTTTTTCTGTCTGCCTGCTTTGTTTTGCACTGTATTAGTCCTGTACTACATTGATTGTTGTTTTGTAATTTCTTTTTTGTAATTTTCATTTTGTAATTGGTCACTGTCATGCCGTGACAGCTCAACTACACACATAGGATTTGATTACTTGCTGATTTAAACAATGGCAATAGACAGTATGATTAGGATATATTAAAAACCTCTTATTATTATTATTATTTATATATAATTAATATTTTTTAAAATTATTTTTATTAATCTGTGTGCTGTGTGTGTGATTTATGTTTTCAGGAATAAGCAGAAAAGTGTGGAGGACTACTTTCAGAAGAAAAAAACAACCCCCTGCACCCCCCAGGAGGCTGCTGTACTGACTGAGAGCGTCCTATCTATGATTGTGAAAGACATGAGGCCGCTTGCTATGGTTGAGGGCGAGGGATTCAAAGAAATGCTAACCACTTTTCAATCAGGTTACACTCTGCCCTCTAGGCGCCATTTTACAAGTATGATGGAGAGAAAGTATGAAACTTCAGTGGAGAAACTAAGGAACGAACTAAAAAAGGCCACATCCAAAATTTCCCTTACCACTGATGCTTGGACTAGTCTGGTCACAGAGGCCTACTTAGGAGTAACTTGTCATTTCATTGATGACAATTGGGATCTTGTCTCCTTCAATTTAACAACACTACCAATTGAAGAGCGACACACTGCAGAAAACATTGCCTCCTGGGCGGAGAAGGTGGCAGAAAAATTCAACATTTCCTTGCATAACGTCCCCGCCATTGTGCATGATAATGCAAGTAACATAGTCGCAGCTCTCCGCATCCTCGAAGAGAAGTTTGGAGTGGCATCTTATCGGTGTGCTGGGCATACACTGCAGCTAGTTGTACACCATGCAATGAAGGACCCCATGATTGATAAGGCACTATCAGCTGCACGGGGCCTCGTGAAGCACATCAGGAAAAGTGAGCCAGCTAGCACCAAACTTAAGCAGAAACAAAAACAAATGGGCACAGCTGAGCACAAACTAATCCAAGATGTAGCTGTCAGATGGAATAGTTCATACTATATGGTTGAACGTCTGTTAGAACAGCGATGGCCAGTGGTTGCGACGCTGTCAGATCCAGAAGTCACACACCGTGGGAAACATTACCTTGATCTGAAAAATGATCAGTGGATTCTTCTGGATGAACTGAAGGAGGTGCTCAAGCCATATGAGCAAGCTACTGTTTTTCTTAGTGGACAATCTTATGTCACAGCTTCTGTTCTCTCCCCCCCCCCCCTGCTGAAAGGTCTCCTGAAATCCACCCAAAACAGATCCTTTGATTCTGCTGCCGTGAACCTGTTCCAGAGCCATGCAGAAGGGGAAATCTTGTCAAGGTGGCAGCCGAAGGTATCTGCATTTCAAGAGGATGGGAAAAATGTGTCACTCATTGCTGCTGCCCTTGATCCACGTTTCCGAAAACGGAAATTCCTTTCTCCAGAGGATGCTCTGAAACTGCAAGTAAGAGTACAGAGTGTTGCACTTGATCTCAAAAGGGAGCAGAGAGCACAGCTACAGCAGGCAGCTGTGGGGCAGGAAGCCTCAGCAAGTCCCTCACCAAAGAAGAGGTCTGTGTTGGACACTTTGTTGGGCACAGATTCTGAGGAGGAAGACAGCAACGAAGTCATGGATCAGGATGAGGATGGGGACAATGAGACCATGAGAAAAAAAGTACTGTTGTATTTTGGGGAAACGCCTATCGCAAGGGACAATGACCCCCTTAAATGGTGGAAGGATAACGCAACAAGATTCCCCACACTGGCTGCTTTAGCCAAATCGTATTTGGCTGTACCTGCCACATCAACGCCATCTGAAAGGCTTTTTTCAGTTGCTGGAAACATTGTCACCAAAAAAAGGGCGAGCCTGACTGCTGAGCATGTTGAAATGTTAACATTCCTCCACTCCAATGCATGACTACATCATGTCTTGAATTAAACACACACACACACACACACACACACACACACACACACACACACACACACACTCACTGAGTATTCTTAAGGGAAAAGTGGCAGAGTGTATGTTAAGAGCACTTTTTTGCAGATAGCAAAGTAAATGTTATATTTTGTTGGTTCAAGAAGGACACCACTGCTGCTGCTGTTTATATTTTATTTATTTATTTATTGTTAACATTTGTTTGTTTGCACAAAAGTTTTACTTATTGAAAGACAGTATTTTATTTATTTTATTTTTTGTTAAATGCTATCTCTGGCATCAGATTGCACTACTGTATTCATTACTTGAATTTTATTTTGGAATCGTTAGATTAATCGATGCATCGAAAAAATATTTGCTAGATTAATCGATTACAAAATTAATCGTTTTGCCCAGCCCTAATTCTGACTGATACAGTATTGAACCGCCACAAGGAGTTCACCAAGAAGGAACCAAGAGTGAAGCTCAGTTATTCATCCTTCTGTGCCTTACGTCCATTCTATGTCACAGCACCAAGACCGTTGGATCGTAAGACACACCAATGTCAGTACCATGAGAATGCTAAGCTGATGCTTGAAGTCCTAAGAGAAAATGGTGTTGTCAAGTCTAGCAAACTGGAGGATAGTTTTGAACTTGTCTGCTGTTCACAGACAAGCGAGGCATGTCTTCTGTGCTCCTGCACCCGGTGTCTCCACAAACATACACTTCCCACACCACAGCAAGACCAGACCAATGTTGAATGGCAGCAATGGGAAGGAATTCAGGATCAAACAGCAGTTCAACACAAGACTTGCGATGCACAGTGGCACGCTGGGAGAGCTTCTCCAACGAAATAAAGACAAACTGAAGACAGAAACAACAACACACGTGTGCTCAGTTCAGAACCAGACCAGAGAGTACAGGAGCATGATCGAGAAGTGCAATGATAGCACAGTAATTGTGCACGTGGACTTTTCTGAGGTGTGGAAGTGCAAGTATAGTTCTGAGGTACAGTCATGCCATTTTGGTCAGAACCTCCCACAGCTCAACCTGCACACTGGCATGTACTATACAAAAGAACAGAAGACAGGCTTTTTCACAGTATCAGAATCCAAGCGACAAGATGCGTCTGCCATTTGGACTCACATGGAACCAGTCCTGCCCAGCAAGCAATACAAGAACAAGAAGAACTTTTTTCTCCTCTGCAGTGTCCCTCCAACTCTAGGTTTCAAGAGAACAACCTGGAACTTCTTCCCCACCTCACATGGGAAGGGAGCCCCAGACGGCATTGGAGGAGCTGTGAAAAGGACTGCAGACAGCCTTATACTGCAGGGGAATGACATTGTGAATCTTCCATGAGATGGTTGGCAAAAGCCGCTGCAGCACTAAGCTCTATATCATTACTGAAGCTGACATGCAGCCATATGACGCACTCCTTTCTCAATCACTAAAACCTGTACCTGCAACAAGGAAACTCCATAAGGTCACACCAACACACCGAAACGACTCTGAGATCGATTGCAGATCACTGTCCTGTTTCTGCAGTGAGCCACAGATGTGCGAGTGTTTCAGCACAACAATATTCCAGGTGACTGCCAACGCACCCAGAGTACAGGTTGAGGATGATGGTCCTATACCAATGCAAAAGAGGAAGGGTCCTTTGGCAATGTTGATGGAGAAAACGGAACAGGAGGAAAGTGAGCAGGAGGAAATGGAACGGGAGGAAAGTGAGCAAGAGCCAACGGAGCAAGAACAACTGACCAAAAGTGGTCCTGACGGGACTGTGACAGATCTATCTGCTGATGTAGTTCATTGCGGAGATTGGCTTGCGGTCATTTATGACCAGAACTGGTGGTTAGCAAAGGCTGTCACTGTGGACTCATCATCAAGATGTGGAAGTGGAGTTTTTCCACCCTCATGGGCCCAACACACGATTCTATCCAAAAGGAGGTGGAAAGGATATGTGCTTCACCATTTGACCATATTCTGGTCAAACTTGAGGAACTGTCATCACCAGGTCGTGTAAGCAGGACGAGGGAGATATACAACCTGTCTGCTGAAGTCATGGATTTCATAGAGGAGAAACATATACACCATATACTTCCTGATAAAGCTAAATGAGTGGTGGAGTGATGTAAAACAGTCAGGGAATACTCACAGGAGGTCACGAATTATTATTATTTTTGTGTCAGATGTGTTTTGTGGTATTTACACAGAATGCTTTCTGTAATTTGAAACATTTCAGTTTATGGAAAAGAGACTGTAAGACGTAGTTATTCATTTATCTGTTCTTCACGTCCAATATACAGTTTATAGTCTAGTTTACAAAAGAATATGATCTATATTATTTTATGAGTGGGGGGCACTACATGACAGTTAAATATGAGGTCAGTGATGAATTCTATCTTATTGCTACTGGTAATGATTTCTTTTTTACTTATGATGATTATTATTAAGGGGTACTTTTATTAATGATAGCCTATTGCTAATTGAACATGTTTCTTATTGACTGTTTGCCACAGTGCTCACAATTGTTATTTGTTATCTGTTCTTCATGTCCAATATACAGTTTACAGAAGAATATAATGTATTATTTTATGAGTAGGGGACACTAGATGACAGTTTAAGATGATGTCAGTGATGCATTGTACATTATTCCTACTGGTAATGACTATTTTTTACTATGATGATTTGATATTTGATGATATGTAAGTAAACGTTGTATGATGTTAGATCTTTTAAAAGGAGTACACGTGAAACAGTATAAAAAATGAACAAAAGTGAATATTCAACATTTAACAGCATATGTGTACTAAGAATGCCAGATAATGATTTAAAAGCTCTAAATACATATTAGACCAAATAAATAAAAATTAATTTGCTTTTTATTGTGTCTGACAGTGTTGACAAAAACAAAGTAATAACTGGAAAAACGCCTATTTTATGAAAAAAATACAAAATGAGGAGGTTGCACCGGTACATTGCTGAACAGCCAAGACCTTGGTCTATAATGATATACCTTCAGATTTTGTAATTTAACTAACTTTTTATTTTCAAAATTAAAACCTGTTTTATCCAAATTCCCAAGAATCATTGAAAGCCACTGGACCATTTCTAGGTTCTGATGGAGTGGGGCGACAAATTAAACCAGAGACCAGGTTCTTTCAAATTAAAGCCGGTACTTTAAAGTAAACAAGAACAATAAACATAACGGTGTTCAGACAGTGTCTAAGGTATCCTGCAGGTATGGGTTAGGGTTGGTATTCACTTTCCCTTTTTTCAGGTTTATTTTCCTAAATAAGAAATATTCTTCCTTAATAATTCATCCAGGTAGGATGATTTAAATTAGAGATTTTGTTATGTTAGACCGGTCTGTGACTAACTATCTCAATTTATGGTAATAGGTTGCACCTATTTTGGTTTCCTTATTTTTCTATTAATTCCATAAGTAGAAAAACCTTTTCACCATTTAAAAGCATCTAAATCCAAATAAAGTGAAACAATATTACACCTTAAATCACAATATTGACAATTATGAAACAGAATGTAAACATGTAACACTTCAGTTCAAGTTCAATAAGTTTAAGTTCAGTTCAGTTATTGTTCCAACTCAGTTCAGTTCAAAAGAAATATCTACAACACTCCTACCTCTCTGGCAGTTTACCAGTAATCCATCCGGCAAATCCTCATTGAAGCGATGAATATGAAGGTGAAGATGAAGATGCCTTTAAGGGATGTAGTCTGTGGGTTTGGCTCGCCATCTTGTGTCCCACGGTCGCGTGCCTACGTGTTGTCTCCCGCACCGAGGAAGAGTGTCTCTCTTTAGTCAAACTTCATTCAGGAGCAAGCAAAAAAAAAAACTGACCTGTACAGCAGGCCATAAACAAAATAAATTACTCTGTCCATGCAAATGAAATAGCCTTTTACAGCGAGTTTAAATCATAATGTAATGTACATAATGATGTAATCTTTTTACATGAAATAAAACTCTTTGGTTGATAACCCGCAGACTATTAGCCGCTAAACAGTTTAGCTAAGGCTAGCTCTCTTTGCTAGACCAGTCACTCATTCAAGTGCAAACAGTACAACGAAGCATCAATAAAACGAGCTGAAACTCACCAGAACCGCTGTGGTTTATTCAAACATGGTCCTCATGAAACACCAAGTAGATGGGTATTATTTTCCAGGCGTTAAACCAACTGTCTTTGTAACTATTTCACTCGTTAATTTCTCTGCTTCTCTCCCCTCCCCCCTTCGCACTCGGCTCAGCTCAGCTCTGGCCGGAGCATGCATAAACACGGGCAACGAGTGCCTTAAAGGGGAAGCGTCATCACATTTCTTAAAGGCATTTTTAAATAATTTCCATTAAATTATTGCCGAATCTGTGTTAAAGCAACACTAGGTAGTTTTTCGACCTTAAAATAATGTTTCTAAACTCAGTTAAGTGGTAGAAAAACGTATTGTTATTATTGTATTGTCTGAGGAGGCGAAGAAAAGAAAAAGAGAAAGTGATAGAACAGAGCCCGGACACAGATAAATACTGGACTAGCTTACACTCGGTGGAACTGAAAGAAGAAATGGGTTTCAAGACTGATGGTGACCTAGCCTAGCCTTGATGCTACTGGATTTGTAAGTCATTACATATATACATATTTATTATCTTACCGACTTTTACTTTGAGTTGATTTGTTGTTATGTGGTGTTCATTGGGGCACTATTTGTCCACAGTTTATAACCGTAATAAAGCCGGGAGATAATCTAAAGCTGTCCGTTTCGATAGCTTGCACGTTTTCATGTAGCGACTGTAAACGATGACTAACTTATTAAAACACTGTGAACATCTTGTCTCGAAAAGTTGCAGATTCCTTAGTTCATGCAGATAATCAACTTAATTGTTGAACAGTGTGGTCGGGAGATAATGTTAGGCTATTGTTGTTATCGGTAACGTTAGCATGCTACTTACTGTTGTCGTACCGAGTTGGTTGTAGTTATTACTCCAAACACAACGTGAACTTGCGATTGTATTCAGTAACTCCCGAAAACATAGTTACATTTTCAGACGTTACTAAACGCATTCATTTCACTCATTCATTTTTTCAGACGATTTCGTGATTCGCCCGCTCCGTCAACAAATTCACGTGTATTCATTTTCCCCAGGGATGCTCATACAGCAACAGTATTTACGACACTGGTAACAGATAATTGCGCTTCTCAACCAGCTGGGGGTAGTAATGAGTCCAAACTACCTAGTGTTAGTTTAAGTGGCTCTTAATGAAATGTATGCATTTAATCCAAAAACATATTGATGCTTCTTAACAAAATAACCATATTTATGCTTTTAAAGTAAATATTTATATTGTATCTATTTTCCTTCTCTGGACTGTGGACCATCTTGGATTACACTGTAATACTGTTGCGGTAAGTGAAGACCAGTCATGTTCTACAAAGTGTTTTACCAAAAGAGTGTGTGCGTTTTTCTTTTTAGAAATATTATATCTGTGTTGGATGAACCTGGTAAGCATTGAATTACCTGTTTCACCCACATATTGCATTCCGCACTGTTTACGCTTTATCAGGTAGACACAGTTTTTTAAATGAACATTGCCATATTTGTGTGTTAGGGTTAAAACATTGTTATTTTGATGATGGCGCACCCAGGGTTGGTGCTGAAAAAATTCTCTGTGCCATTTAAGTCTGGAGTGAGAATGGCTGTGTGCAAATTCAGGGGCTGCAGCCTTCAAGGACGCGGCCTTTGCGGCCCACGGAGGCCGGGTCCTTCGGAGAGACCTTGAAGGCCGCGTCCACCGTTGTTAAATTGGACGGTCCAGCCTTCGGAGTATTTCCTGGTTGCGTCACAAGGTGTTCATGCATTAAAGTCTGTTTTGGTTCAAATCTATCAAACGTGTACATTATTTGTGTGTGTACAATGTGTCAAATCTAAATTGAATTATCAACATTACAAAATAAACATTAACCCATTGGTGATTAACAACTATATTTACCATAGCAGTACCAGCGTCACGTATTTTAACTGAAAGTTAAACTTTGGAGGTTTTATAGTCTCTTGAAGTTTAACATATCTGGCGTTGGATGTTCAAATGAGTACAAACCCAGTATAAACCCATTACTTAAATTTAAATGTCATGTCTGCGCCACTTGATGTCGCCATTTTCTCTTGCTTCCTCTTCTGTTTCGGGACTGAGCAGCGGTGCGCAAAGGATCTTGGGATATGTGAGGCCGCGAAGGATAGTAGCGGTGCGTCCTCCTAAACGAGGGTGGGGAAGGCTGCATTTGTGGGCTGCATGTGGAGCAGCCTTCGAATTTGGACAGCCTTCGCGCAGCGTTGTGACGTAATTGGCCTTCAAATGCGCCCTTCGTGGGCTGCAGCCCCTGAATTTGGACACAGCCACAGTGTTTTAATTTTCAGAGTGGCCTTTTATTGTGACCAGCCTAAGGCACACCTGTGCAATATTCATGCTGTCTAATCAGCATCTTCATATGCCACACCTGTGAGGTGGGATGGATTATCTCAGCAAAGGAGAAGTGCTCACTAACACAGATTCAGACAGATTTGTGAACAATATTTGTGGGAAATGGTCTTTTGTGTATATAGAAAATGTTTTAGATCTTTGAGTTCAGCTCATGAAAAATGGGAGCAAAAACAAAAGTGTTGCGTTTATATTTTTGTTCAGTGTATATTGGTATAGAGACTGTCTAAATCCATTGTAAATAATAATGAGCTTAAAGGGATTGGAATTTGTTTAACCTTTTCTACAAAATCATATGTATCTTTGATATAACCGGCATGCTTCGTCGAGAGCGGATTAAGATGAAAATCAATGAACTCAGCTGTATAGTAGGTTTCACTGCTGCAATCAGACATAATGGGCTTGGCTCCCTGGAGGGATTTCCCCTGGTTTGCTCCACTTAGAAAGGTCCTCGTGGATTTTAGGCAGCATATAAAAAATTCTGCGTCTAGGCTCCCAGAATATATGTTTTTTTGTTTGTTATTGATACATTTTTTACTATATAATGATTGAATAATCTTATCAATAAGTGGTATAGTATCTCTATAAATTGGCTTTTTCGATTTAGAATAATACGTTTTATCATGTAATTGTCTATATCCTTCCCACAGGTATTGTTCCCTATGCATAATAACCACTGCACTACCTTTATCAGCTGGTTTGATAATATTTTTGTTATTGCTCAATGAAAAGAGTGCTTCAAATTCCCCATTGGTAAGGTTCTGTTTAACCCAGCCAATTTTGTCAATTAAAGCAGTGATTTGAGGAGGCAGGGTTAGGTTTGGGGAAATTGATACCCCCTCCCGAAGGAGAAGGCGGTGCACTCTCCATCCACCCTTGAGACTACCCGTAATCCTGGTCACCCACCTTAATTGGAATATAGGCTATAATGAACTGATTGGTTATTAATAAAACTATAATTACGTTATATGTATGTATATTATTTGCCCCACTTTGACCATTACATGTGCTAAGGCATCCTAAGTGTGGCGCTCTGTGCAGTGTCCCTGGGCGGCCACAGGAGGGGGCAAAGACAGCCATGCAGACAGCCAGACTTGCAGGCAGGGTCAAAGGTCAAAGCTCTAGGTATTCAAGGAGTATCTCATTTTTCTTTAGGAGTGGGTTCTAGACTAACAGAAACTTGTGATCTGTGGTCACTTATCTCCATCTAGTGGACAAAACAAGCCATTGAAGCCACCTTAGGAAGTGACCACCATTAGACCTACACTCAATTAAAAAGCAGTGATTTTGACCTCAAGTCAAATGGAAATGCAATCAATGGAACCCAAAGACTTAGCAGAAGTAAAGTGTTTGTTTCATCTTGGACATTTCCTTTGGTTCTGTAGGCACGTCCAAACTATTCTACAAAGGGCCGAGTGGCTGAAGGTTTTCTTTCCAACCAAGCAGCAGCACAACAGACTTGACTCATTTCATCAGCTGATCTCAGACAGCTGATTGGTCAGACTGTGTGGTCTTGGTTGGAGGAATAACCTGCAGCCACAGGGCCCTTTTTGGAATTGTTTTTGACATGTCTCTGGTAGAATGAAATGCATTCCATGGCGCCTGCCCCCCTTTCTCTGTCTTAAGCATTTATTTATTTGTTTTTTTTCTTGTAGCTGCTATATGGCAATAAATTTCTTCATCCTTGTGACAAAGAGCACATCGTCACCTGGCTTTGCACACATGGCACCACGCACTTTGGATTGAGTGTGACTACATATGCACTTTAATAATTGGAAATTGATCTATAAACAACGAGATCAATATTATCAACAAGAGAGCTATACAAATAAAAACATTAAGATCCAAACAAAAGAAACAGAGATCCAAATCTTGTACAGATTTCAAAACACCCAAATGAAGTTCGTTTTTAGAGTGAGTTCACCTCGAATAAGCCGTGTTTTGTGTTTTCCCACACAGGTTCCAGTCCTTTGAAGTGTGGATCCAACAGGCAATGAGGACGGGGGAGGGGAAAATTCCTGCCGGCAGGAGGCCCTCACCAAACAACTGAAATTAGATCTCCAAAGTCTTTGCAGGAAAAGTATTAGGTAGCTCTCCACAAGAGCTCAGCAATGGAGCAATAGTCTGATAGTTTTTTGTAAAGAGAAAAAAGGCATATAATGCATAAAAGTCTTACTAGGGGATACAAAATCCAAGAGCATGCAAGTCCTGACGTTTCGCCTAGGTCGGCTTCATCAGAGGAATCAGATACTGAGAGGGGCCTCAGAGCTGTTAAATTAGCTTTTCAACATTCAGCACAACCGAACAGGCCGGACGAGTTGATTTTAGAACTTCTTAAACTAACTCTGACACGTAACGACTTTGAGTTTAACGGGAAAAACTTCTTACAAGTATCGGGCTGTGCTATGGGGCGTAAATATTCACCGGCGTACGCGGATATATATATGGCAGACTGGGAGCGATCAGCTTTTGACAAATGCACCAAATTACCACTGTTGTATCTCAGATACCTGGATGATATCTTTGGGCTTTGGGTCGGTACATAGCAATCTTTCTTGCGCTTTTTTACAGTCTTGAATGAACATCATCCTGATATAAAATTAAAATATAGCTTACAAAAGGAAAGAGTCGAGCTTCTGGATACGGTAGTCTTTTTTACCCCGGTTTATGGTAGTGAAGTTAAAGGTTTGGCGACTAAGGTTTATTTTAAACCAACAGACAGACATGCTTTACTACACAAAACAAGTTATCATCCGAGACATACCTTTAGGGGTTTAATCAAATCGCAATTGATTCGTTTTCACAGGATATGTACTTACCCTGATGATGTAGAGGAGGCGACCGGTATCCTGTTTCAGGCTCTTACTCCCAGAGGTTATTCCAGACGCTTCCTGCGTGATATTAAAGTTGAGGTGGCAAATAATTTTACCAATTTGGCGGATATAGGGAGGAGGACGGAGAGCCCCCCGCTTGTTCCTATGGTAGTCACCTTTTCTCATCACTTACATCGGTTTACCTCTGCAGTTAAAACTAATTTTATGGATACACAACAGGAATGTACTCAACTACAGGACTTTAGAACCATCACGGCATACAGGCGTAATAAAAATTTAAAAGATGCTCTGGTTCACACTGCGTTCGATAAGAAGCGGCGCAACAGTGACCCCTTCTGGCTTTCGTTCACTCCTTTTATTTTCAATAGACTCTCAGGTAGAGGCCATCCAATCGCACAGAGAATTGCTCCTGACTCTAAAAATGTCATATATGCCATTCAGTGCCAACACTGTGATAGACTTTATATAGGAGAAACTGGTAGAACATTAAAAATGCGTATTTCAGAACACCTTTATCATATTAGGAACTCCAATAAGTCAAACATTTTATATGTGCATTTTATTACTTATGGCATCCATCATCTCAAGTATATGGGTCTTGAAAGCAATATTCTTTGGAGTAAATATCAACG
>NC_133224.1:15829153-15831653 GCF_040436345.1 Pagrus major
TTTTCGGTAGGTTCGTCGGAGAATGGACTGCCTTGTCCAACATTGACGATGACGATGTCGTCACGTTTCTCCTCAGATGTGGGAGAGCTAGGACTTTGTGGTGCGGTGACAAATCCCTGCCCTTCACCCCCTTCTCCACGTGGGGGAGTAAATTGACTGAGGGGTGGAGAGTCATCACTTTCGTCCTCGGTCAGCTCGGCGCGACCTAATATCATCGTGTCCGAGTCTGAGTCGTCCTCGACTTGCTCCCATCTGCAGAGCTTTGCAGGTTTCGGGGTGTCGCTCGACTGGTCGTCCTCCCCACCATCAGGGGGTAGGGGGCGCTTTCCATTTGCAGCCATCTTTGTGGTTTTAGGGTTGTGAGTGTGAGCGAGTGTTGTGAGCGAATGAGTGTGCGTGTGTATTGTGTGTTAGGGTTGTGAGTGTGAGCAAGTGTTGTGAGTGAATGAGTATGCGCTTGTGCTAAGGTAGGTAAGGTAAGGTAAGTATTGTTTTAATTGTTGTATATTTTTGTGGCAAATATAAATTCCCTTGTCAACCATTCCCCTATGTGTTTAAAATTTTAAAACTATGTATAATAAGTAGGATTATTAATTGTACTAAAGAAATTATATTTATTGTATTTATTAATTATGTTTTTAATAGGGTTAGGGTAGGGTTAGGGTTAGGGGGTTAGGGTTAGGGTTAGGGTTAGGGTTAGGGTTAGGGTTAGGGGGTTAGGGTTAGGGTTAGGGTTAGGGTTAGGGTTAGGGTTAGGGTTAGGGGGTTAGGGTTAGGGTTAGGGTTAGGGTTAGGGTTAGGGTTAGGGTTAGGGTTAGGGGGTTAGGGTTAGGGTTAGGGTTAGGGTTAGGGTTAGGGTTAGGGTTAGGGTTAGGGTTAGGGGGTTAGGGTTAGGGTTAGGGTTAGGGTTAGGGTTAGGGTTAGGGTTAGGGTTAGGGTTAGGGTTAGGGTTATAGGGATGAAAACCACCGTTGTCACCCCCTGACAAGACTTTATTTGTTAATAACTTTTGATAGGAATGTCGTAGAGACTTGAAACCAAGTTCTACCCCCCCCTGACTAGGCATGGGCTTTCCAACGGTGCCATCCCCGAGTCTGTACGAGCTTCCGTTTCGGAGCTACGTCACTTCCGGTTTCGATTTTCCGTATCTCGGGAACGGAAGGTCGTAGAGACTCGGGACCAAGACTGGCGTGTTCAGCGCCCTCACAAACCATCTGACGGATCTTGTTTCCAAGTCTCTAGCACCTTCGGTTCCGGAGTTATGAGCGTTTGAAGTTTCCCATTCAAGTCAATGGGAAGTGGTGAAATCCGCCCAAGTGTTTTTGAAAAAACGTTCCCCAGAACATGCTTAGGAGCACGTTTCATGCCATTTGGAGTCTATATATACCTATAAAAAAAATTGAAATTTTCTTGAAATGGAGTGAATTTTTTCCAAGTGTCACCCTAACAAAATAGTTTTTCCAGAAATTGTTCAGGAGCACGTTTCAGGCCATTTGGAGTCTTTTTAGTTTTTTGTGTTTTTCAGGAAAATGAAGCAGATGTGAGCACGTGAGCGAGTGGTGACTGGTAATGTGAAAAAGATTAGTAAGTATGTGTTGGTTCTGTGATGAATAAAGTCATTCTATAGCACTGTGTTGTATTCTTTCAGTGTGTGATGAATAAAGTCATTGTATTCCGTTGTGTTGTCTTTTATTG
The DNA here is from genome assembly GCF_040436345.1 of Pagrus major. NCBI lineage: Eukaryota > Metazoa > Chordata > Actinopteri > Spariformes > Sparidae > Pagrus > Pagrus major. Next base: position 15,830,849 of record NC_133224.1, read on the forward strand.
TAATTGCAGTAAGTGTGCACAGGTGAGATTTTGTCATTGGTTAGGTTGAGGCGAGTAAAAAGGAGTTGGTTAAGGTTAGTAAAAAGAGACAGGGAGAGGTTAAAGAGAGATGAGAGAAGGGTTAGGGTTAGGGTTAGGGTTAGGGTTAGGGGTTAGGGTTAGGGTTAGGGTTAGGTAAAGGGTATGATAACCAGTTGAACAAATGTTCGATTCGCGTGCGAACATTTTAGAGCGATGGGACCTTGACCTACCCCCCCAAATGTGGCTACGAGGATTCCGAATCTGTCCTCGATTGGCGCCTAGGGTGTTCGTGGGCGGAGCTATGGCGATTTTAAAAGTGAAAATGTTCGATTCGCGTGCGAACATTTTAGAGCGATGGGACCTTGACCTACCCCCCCAAATGTGGCTACGAGGATTCCGAATCTGTCCTCGATTGGCGCCTAGGATGTTCGTGGGCGGAGCTATGGCGATTTTAAATCTCCCATTCAAGTCAATGGGAAGTTGTGAAATCCGCCCAAGTGTTTTTGAAAAAACGTTCCCCAGAAGATGCTTAGGAGCACGTTTCAGGCCATTTGGAGTCTATATATACCTATAAGAAAAATTGAAATTTTCTTGAAATGTAGTGATTTTTTTCTAAGTGTAACCCTAACAAAATTGTTTTTCCAGAAATTGTTAGGGTTAGGGTTAGGGTTAGGGGGTTAGGGTTAGGGTTAGGGTTAGGGTTAGGGGTTAGGGGCGGGGAACTGATCCCGTCTCCAGCCTCTGGAGACTGGGAAATCATCCCGTCTCCGGAAGGAAACGGGGG